>NC_090374.1:152637988-152642988 GCF_036365525.1 Heterodontus francisci
AAGGAGAAGAAGAAGATGACGATGAAGATGATGAAGATGAAGATGTAGATGATGAAAATGAAGATGAAGATGATGAAGATGAAGATGAGGATGAAGATGATGATGAAGATGAAGATGATGAAGATGAATATTGAAGATGAAGATGATGAAGATGAAGATGAAGAGGCAGATGAAGAAGATGAAGATGACGAAGATGAAGACGAAGATGATGAAGATGAAGATGATGAAGAAGGAGAAGATGAAGATGAAGATGAAGGAGAAGATGAAGATGAAGATGTAGATGATGAAGATGAAGATGAAGATGTAGATGTAGATGATGAAGATGAAGATGAAGATGTAGATGATGAAGATGAAGATGAAGATGAAGGAGAAGAAGAAGATGAAGAAGGAGAAGATGAAGATGATGAAGATGGTGATGAAGATGAAGAAGAAGATGAAGAAGAAGATGAAGATGATGAAGAAGGAGAAGAAGATGAAGAAGATGAAGATGAAGATGGAGAAGATGAAGATGAAGAAGATGAAGAAGATGAAGATGAAGAAGATGAAGAAGATGATGAAGAAGGAGAAGAAGATGAAGATGAAGATGGAGAAGCTGAAGATGAAGAAGATGAAGATGAAGATGGAGAAGCTGAAGATGAAGAAGATGATGAAGATGAAGAAGATGAAGAAGATGATGAAGATGATGAAGATGAAGGAGAAGATGAAGATGAAGGAGAAGATGAAGATGAAGGAGAAGATGAAGATGAAGGAGAAGATGAAGATGAAGGAGAAGAAGGAGAAGATGAAGATGATGTAGATGATGAAGATGAAGGAGAAGGAGAAGAAGGAGAAGATGATGAAGATGAAGTTGAAGATGACGATGAAGGAGAAGGAGAAGGAGAAGAAGGAGAAGAAGGAGAAGAAGAAGATGAAGAAGAAGATGAAGATGAAGAAGATGATGAAGATGTAGATGATGAAGATGAAGGAGAAGAAGAAGATGACAAAGATGAAGACGAAGATGAAGATGAAGAAGAAGAAGAAGATGAAGGAGAAGAAGAAGAAGATGACGATGAAGATGAAGATGTAGATGATGAAGATGAAGGAGAAGGAGAAGAAGATGAAGATGAAGATGAAGATGACGATGAAGATGACGATGAAGATGACGATGAAGGAGAAGGAGAAGGAGATGAAGAAGATGATGAAGATGAAGGAGAAGGAGAAGATGAAGAAGATGAAGAAGAAGGAGAAGATGAAGAAGAAGAAGACGAAGATGAAGATGATGAAGATGTAGATGATGAAGATGAAGGAGAAGGAGAAGAAGGAGAAGATGATGAAGATGAAGTTGAAGATGACGATGAAGGAGAAGGAGAAGAAGAAGATGAAGATGAAGAAGATGTAGATGATGAAGGAGAAGAAGAAGAAGATGACAAAGATGAAGACGAAGATGAAGATGATGAAGAAGAAGATGAAGATGAAGGAGAAGAAGAAGAAGAAGATGACGATGAAGATGATGCAGATGAAGATGTAGATGATGAAGATGAAGGAGAAGGAGAAGAAGGAGAAGATGAAGAAGATGATGAAGATGAAGGAGAAGGAGAAGATGAAGAAGATGAAGAAGATGAAGAAGATGAAGAAGATGAAGAAGATGAAGAAGGAGAAGGAGAAGAAGATGAAGATGAAGATGAAGATGAAGATGAAGATGAAGATGAAGGAGAAGAAGATGAAGATGATGAAGATGAAGATGATGAAGAAGAAGAAGGAGATGAAGATGAAGACGGAGAAGATGAAGATGAAGAAGATGAAGAAGGAGAAGAAGATGAAGATGAAGAAGATGAAGATGATGAAGAAGAAGAAGATGAAGATGATGAAGAAGAAGAAGAAGAAGAAGATGAAGATGATGATGAAGATGAAGATGAAGATGAAGATGAAGATGAAGGAGAAGAAGATGAAGATGATGAAGATGAAGATGATGAAGAAGAAGAAGGAGATGAAGATGAAGATGGAGAAGATGAAGGTGAAGAAGAAGAAGGAGAAGATGAAGATGAAGAAGATGAAGAAGAAGATGGAGATGAAGAAGGAGAAGATGAAGATGAAGATGAAGATGAAGATGATGAAGATGAAGATGATGAAGAAGAAGAAGAAGAAGATGAAGATGATGAAGATGAAGATGAAGATGAAGATGAAGATGAAGATGAAGATGAAGAAGATGAAGATGATGAAGATGAAGATGATGAAGAAGAAGGAGATGAAGATGAAGATGGAGAAGATGAAGATGAAGAAGAAGAAGGAGAAGATGAAGATGAAGAAGATGAAGAAGGAGAAGAAGATGAAGATGAAGAAGATGAAGATGAAGATGAAGAAGGAGAAGATGGAGATGAAGAAGGAGAAGATGAAGATGAAGATGAAGATGAAGATGAAGATGAAGATGAAGATGATGAAGATGAAGATGAAGAAGATGAGGAAGAAGATGAAGATGAAGAAGATGAGGAAGATGAAGATGAAGAAGATGATGAAGATGAAGATGAAGATGATGATGATGATGAAGATGATGAAGAAGAAGGAGAAGAAGATGAAGAAGATGAAGAAGGAGAAGAAGGAGAAGGAGATGAAGATGAAGATGTAGATGATGGAGATGAAGGAGAAGGAGAAGACGAAGGAGAAGGAGAAGGAGAAGGAGAAGGAGAAGGAGAAGGAGAAGGAGATGGAGAAGAAGATGAAGAAGATGAAGAAGATGAAGAAGATGAAGATGAAGAAGATGAAGAAGATGAAGGAGAAGGAGATGAAGAAGATGAAGATGAAGATGAAGATGAAGAAGATGATGATGATGAAGAAGATGATGATGATGATGATGAAGGAGAAGAAGATGAAGATGAAGAAGATGAAGATGAAGAAGATGAAGAAGAAGAAGAAGATGAAGATGGAGAAGATGAAGATGAAGATGAAGAAGAAGATGAAGATGATGAATATTGAAGATGAGGAAGAAGATGAAGAAGATGATGATGAAGATGAAGATGAAGATGATGAAGATGAAGATGATGAAGGAGAAGAAGATGAAGATGGAGAAGATGATGAAGATGAAGAAGGAGAAGAAGGAGATGAACATGAAGATGTAGATGATGAAGATGAAGGAGAAGGAGAAGATGAAGATGAAGATGAAGATGGAGAAGGAGAAGAAGATGATGAAGTTGATGAAGAAGATGAAGAAGATGAAGAAGATGAAGGGGAAGGAGAAGAAGATGAAGAAGATGAAGGGGAAGGAGAAGAAGATGAAGAAGATGAAGAAGAAGATGAAGATGAAGATGATGAAGATGAAGGAGAAGATGAAGATGAAGATGAAGAAGATGAAGAAGAAGATGAAGAAGATGAAGAAGAAGAAGAAGAAGAAGATGAAGATGAAGAAGAAGAAGATGAAGAAGAAGGAGAAGGAGAAGGAGAAGATGAAGAAGATGAAGATGAAGATGAAGAAGGAGAAGGAGAAGGAGAAGATGCAGATGGAAAAGATGAAGATGATGAAGATGAAGAAGATGAAGAAGATGAAGAAGAAGATGAAGAAGAAGGAGAAGATGAAGAAGAAGATGAAGAAGAAGATGAACATGAAGATGAAGATGATGAAGCAGAACAAGGAGAAGGAGACGGTGATGAAGATGGAGAAGATGAAGATGAAGATGATGAAGATAATAAAGAAGAAGGAGAAGATGAAGATGATGAAGAAGGAGAAGAAGATGAAGATGGAGAAGATGAAGATGAAGAAGACGAAGATGAAGATGATGAAGAAGATGAAGATGAAGATGAAGATGAAGATGATGAAGAAGATGAAGATGATGAAGAAGAAGAAGGAGATGGAGATGAAGAAGATGAAGATGAAGAAGAAGATGAAGAAGAAGATGAAGAAGAAGATGATGAAGATGAAGATGAAGGAGATGAAGATGAAGATGAAGATGATGAAGAAGATGAAGATGAAGATGAAGATGATGATGGAGATGAAGATGAAGATGGAGATGAAGAAGAAGAAGATGAAGAAGAAGATGAAGAAGATGAAGAAGAAGAAGATGAAGATGAAGATGAAGGAGATGAAGATGAAGATGGAGAAGATGAAGATGAAGATGAAGGAGAAGATGATGAAGATGAAGATGAAGAAGATGAAGATGAAGATGAAGAAGATGAAGAAGATGAAGAAGATGAAGATGAAGATGAAGATGAAGATGATGAAGATGAAGATGAAGATGAAGGAGAAGGAGAAGGAGAAGGAGAAGGAGAAGGAGAAGATGAAGATGAAGATGAAGATGAAGATGAAGATGAAGATGAAGAAGAAGATGAAGAAGAAGGAGAAGATGAAGAAGAAGATGAACATGAAGATGAAGATGATGAAGCAGAACAAGGAGAAGGAGACGGTGATGAAGATGGAGAAGATGAAGATGAAGAAGATAATAAAGAAGAAGGAGAAGGAGAAGAAGATGAAGATGGAGAAGGAGATGGAGATGAAGAAGATGAAGATGAAGAAGAAGATGAAGAAGAAGATGATGAAGATGAAGATGAAGATGAAGATGATGGAGATGAAGATGAAGATGATGAAGACGAAGATGATGAAGAAGAAGATGATGAAGATGAAGATGAAGATGATGAAGATGATGAAGATGAAGATGATGAAGATGAAGATGAAGAAGGAGAAGATGAAGATGACGATGAAGAAGGAGAAGATGAAGATGAAGATGACGATGAAGGAGAAGGAGAAGATGAAGAAGATGAAGATGAAGATGATGAAGAAGATGAAGAAGATGAAGAAGATGATGAAGATGAAGAAGATGAAGATGAAGAAGAAGATGAAGAAGGAGATGAAGAAGAAGATGAAGATGAAGGAGAAGGAGGAGATGAAGATGAAGAAGAAGAAGAAGAAGGAGAAGAAGGAGAAGAAGATGAAGAAGAAGAAGATGGAAAAGAAGATGATGAAGAAAATAAAGAAGATGAAGAAGAAGGAGAAGATGAAGATGAAGATGAAGAAGATGAAGATGAAGATGATGAAG
>NC_090374.1:152645488-152690488 GCF_036365525.1 Heterodontus francisci
TGAAGAAGAAGATGAAGAAGAAGAAGAAGAAGAAGATGAAGAAGAAGATGAAGAAGAAGATGAAGAAGAAGATGAAGAAGAAGATGAAGGAGAAGGAGAAGGAGAAGGAGAAGAAGGAGAAGGAGAAGGAGAAGATGAAGATGAAGAAGAAGGAGATGAAGATGAAGATGAAGATGAAGATGATGAAGATGAAGATGAAGATGAAGATGGAGATGGAGAAGGAGAAGGAGATGAAGATGAAGATGAAGAAGATGAAGATGATGAAGATGATGAAGATGAAGAAGGAGAAGATGAAGGAGAAGGAGAAGGAGAAGGAGAAGGAGAAGATGAAGATGATGAAGAAGAAGAAGATGAAGAAGAAGATGAAGAAGAAGATGAAGAAGAAGATGAAGAAGAAGATGAAGAAGAAGGAGAAGAAGAAGATGAAGGAGAAGGAGAAGAAGAAGAAGAAGAAGAAGATGAAGAAGAAGATGAAGAAGATGAAGGAGAAGATGAAGGAGAAGGAGAAGAAGAAGGAGAAGGAGAAGGAGAAGATGAAGAAGAAGGAGATGAAGATGAAGATGATGAAGATGAAGATGAAGATGGAGAAGGAGAAGGAGATGAAGATGAAGAAGAAGGAGAAGATGAAGAAGATGAAGATGAAGAAGATGAAGATGAAGAAGAAGAAGGAGAAGATGGAGATGAAGAAGGAGAAGATGAAGATGAAGATGAAGATGAAGATGAAGATGAAGATGAAGATGAGGAAGAAGATGAAGATGAAGAAGATGAGGAAGATGAAGATGAAGAAGATGATGAAGATGAAGATGAAGAAGATGATGATGATGAAGATGAAGAAGATGATGATGATGAAGATGAAGATGATGAAGATGATGATGATGAAGATGATGAAGAAGAAGGAGAAGAAGATGAAGAAGATGAAGAAGGAGAAGAAGGAGAAGAAGGAGAAGAAGGAGAAGAAGATGAAGATGTAGATGATGGAGATGAAGGAGAAGGAGAAGACGAAGGAGAAGGAGAAGGAGAAGGAGGAGAAGGAGAAGGAGATGAAGATGAAGAAGATGAAGATGAAGATGATGAAGATGAAGATGATGAAGATGATGAAGATGAAGGAGAAGGAGATGAAGAAGATGAAGATGAAGATGACGAAGATGACGATGATGAAGATGATGATGATGATGATGAAGGAGATGAAGATGAAGAAGATGAAGATGAAGAAGGAGAAGATGAAGATGAAGATGATGAAGGAGAAGGAGGAGAAGAAGATGAAGAAGATGAAGAAGAAGAAGAAGATGAAGATGGAGAAGATGAAGATGAAGATGAAGAAGATGAAGATGATGAATATTGAAGATGAGGAAGAAGATGAAGAAGATGATGATGAAGATGAAGATGAAGATGATGAAGATGATGAAGGAGAAGAAGATGAAGATGGAGAAGATGATGAAGATGAAGAAGGAGAAGAAGGAGATGAACATGAAGATGTAGATGATGAAGATGAAGGAGAAGGAGAAGGAGAAGATGAAGATGGAGAAGGAGAAGAAGAAGAAGAAGAAGAAGAAGATGAAGAAGATGAAGAAGATGAAGAAGATGAAGAAGATGAAGGGGAAGGAGAAGAAGATGAAGAAGATGAAGAAGAAGATGAAGATGAAGATGAAGATGAAGAAGAAGAAGAAGGAGAAGGAGAAGATGAAGATGAAGATGAAGAAGATGAAGATGAAGAAGATGAAGAAGATGAAGATGAAGAAGGAGAAGGAGAAGATGCAGATGGAAAAGATGAAGATGATGAAGATGAAGAAGATGAAGAAGATGAAGAAGAAGATGAAGAAGAAGGAGAAGAAGAAGGAGAAGATGAAGAAGATGAACATGAAGATGAAGATGATGAAGCAGAACAAGGAGAAGGAGACGGTGATGAAGATGGAGAAGATGAAGATGAAGATGATGAAGATAATAAAGAAGAAGGAGAAGATGAAGATGATGAAGAAGGAGAAGAAGACGAAGATGGAGAAGATGAAGATGAAGAAGACGAAGACGAAGATGAAGATGATGAAGAAGATGAAGATGAAGATGATGAAGAAGATGAAGATGAAGATGATGAAGATGATGAAGATGAAGATGAAGGAGATGAAGATGAAGATGAAGATGATGAAGAAGATGAAGATGATGTAGATGATGAAGATGAAGATGATGAAGATGAAGGAGATGAAGATGAAGATGAAGAAGATGAAGATGATGAAGACGAAGATGATGAAGATGAAGATAATGATGAAGAAGAAGGAGAAGATGAAGATGAAGAAGATGAAGATGAAGATGAAGAAGGAGAAGATGAAGATGACGATGAAGAAGAAGATGAAGATGAAGATGACGATGAATGAGAAGGAGAAGATGAAGAAGAAGATGAAGAAGGAGAAGATGAAGATGAAGATGAAGATGATGAAGATGATGAAGATGAAGATGAAGAAGAAGATGAAGAAGGAGATGAAGAAGAAGATGAAGATGAAGGAGAAGGAGGAGAAGAAGATGAAGAAGATGAAGAAGGAGAAGATGAAGATGAAGATGGAAAAGAAGATGAAGAAAATAAAGAAGATGAAGAAGAAGGAGAAGATGAAGATGAAGATGAAGAAGATGAAGATGAAGATGAAGAAGAAGGAGATGAAGATGAAGATGAAGAAGATGAAGAAGAAGATGAAGAAGGAGAAGAAGGAGAAGGAGAAGAAGGAGAAGGAGAAGAAGGAGAAGGAGAAGAAGGAGAAGGAGAAGAAGATGAAGAAGATGAAGGAGAAGGAGAAGGAGAAGAAGGAGAAGGAGAAGGAGAAGAAGGAGAAGGAGAAGAAGGAGAAGGAGAAGGAGAAGGAGAAGGAGAAGAAGATGAAGATGAAGATGAAGGAGATGAAGATGAAGATGAAGATGAAGATGATGAAGATGAAGATGAAGATGATGAAGATGGAGAAGGAGAAGGAGATGAAGATGAAGAAGATGAAGATGAAGATGAAGATGAAGATGAAGAAGATGAAGATGATGAAGAAGGAGAAGAAGATGAAGATGAAGATGAAGATGAAGATGAAGATGATGATGAAGATGAAGAAGGAGAAGATGAAGGAGAAGGAGAAGGAGAAGGAGAAGGAGATGAAGAAGAAGAAGAAGAAGAAGAAGATGAAGAAGAAGATGAAGAAGAAGATGAAGAAGAAGATGAAGAAGAAGATGAAGAAGAAGATGATGAAGGAGAAGAAGATGATGAAGGAGAAGGAGAAGAAGGAGAAGGAGAAGAAGGAGAAGGAGAAGAAGGAGAAGGAGAAGAAGGAGAAGGAGAAGGAGAAGAAGGAGAAGGAGAAGGAGAAGAAGAAGATGAAGGAGAAGGAGAAGGAGAAGGAGAAGGAGAAGGAGATGAAGATGAAGATGAAGATGAAGATGAAGATGAAGATGAAGATGAAGAAGATGAAGATGAAGATGAAGATGAAGATGAAGATGATGAAGATGGAGAAGGAGAAGGAGATGAAGAAGATGAAGAAGATGAAGAAGATGAAGATGAAGATGATGATGAAGATGAAGAAGGAGAAGATGAAGGAGAAGGAGAAGGAGAAGGAGAAGGAGAAGGAGAAGGAGGAGATGAAGAAGAAGAAGAAGAAGAAGATGAAGAAGAAGATGAAGAAGAAGAAGAAGAAGAAGAAGAAGATGAAGGAGAAGATGAAGGAGAAGATGAAGGAGAAGATGAAGATGAAGATGAAGATGAAGATGATGATGAAGGAGAAGAAGATGAAGATGAAGATGAAGATGGAGAAGATGAAGAAGATGATGAAGATGAAGATGAAGATGAAGATGAAGAAGATGAAGAAGATGAAGATGAAGATGAAGATGAAGAAGATGAAGATTGAAGAAGATGATCAAGAAGATGAACATCAAGAAGATGATGAAGATGAAGCTGAAGATGACGAAGATGACAAAGATGAAGACGAAGATGAAGATGATGAAGACGACGAAGGAGAAGAAGAAGAAGATGAAGATGATGAAGATGTAGATGATGAAGATGAAGGAGAAGGAGAAGAAGGAGAAGATGAAGATGAAGTTGAAGATGACGATGAAGGAGAAGGAGAAGAAGAAGAAGATGAAGAAGAAGATGAAGATGAAGAAGATGTAGATGATGAAGATGAAGGAGAAGAAGATGACAAAGATGAAGACGAAGATGAAGATGATGAAGAAGAAGAAGATGAAGATGAAGGAGAAGAAGAAGAAGAAGATGACGATGAAGATGAAGATGATGAAGATGTAGATGATGAAGATGAAGGAGAAGGAGAAGAAGGAGAAGATGAAGATGAAGTTGAAGATGACGATGAAGGAGAAGGAGAAGAAGAAGAAGAAGAAGAAGAAGAAGATGAAGAAGATGTAGATGATGAAGATGAAGGAGAAGAAGATGACAAAGATGAAGACGAAGATGAAGATGATGAAGAAGAAGAAGATGAAGATGAAGGAGAAGAAGAAGAAGAAGATGACGATGAAGATGAAGATGTAGATGATGAAGATGAAGGAGAAGGAGAAGAAGGAGAAGATGATGAAGATGAAGATGACGATGAAGGAGAAGGAGAAGAAGAAGATGAAGAAGATGATGAAGATGAAGGAGAAGGAGAAGATGAAGAAGATGAAGAAGAAGGAGAAGAAGATGATGATGAAGATGAAGAAGAAGAAGACGACGAAGGGGAAGAAGAAGATGAAGATGATGAAGATGTAGATGATGAAGATGAAGGAGAAGGAGAAGAAGATGAAGATGATGAAGAAGGAGAAGATGAAGATGAAGATGGAGAAGAAGATGAAGATGATGAAGATGAAGATGAAGATGAAGAAGATGAAGATGATGAAGGAGAAGATGAAGAAGATGAAGATGATGAAGATGATGAAGGTGAAGATGATGAAAATGAAGATGAAGAAGATGACGAAGATGAAGATGAAGATGATGAAGAAAATGACGAAGAAGATGAAGATGATGATGATGAAGAAGATGATGAAGATGATGAAGGTGAAGATGATGAAAATGAAGATGAAGAAGATGACGAAGAAGATGAAGATGAAGATGATGAAGAAAATGACGAAGAAGATGAAGATGATGATGATGATGAAGAAGATGAAGATGAAGAAGATGACGAAGAAGATGAAGATGAAGAGGATGATGATGATGATGAAGATGATGAAGATGATGAAGATGATGATGATGATGATGAAGATGATGAAGATGATGATGATGATGATGATGAAGAAGAAGATGAAGATGAAGATGAAGAAGATGACGAAGAAGATGAAGATGATGAAGATGATGAAGATGATGACGAAGAAGATGAAGATGAAGATGATGAAGATGAAGATGATGAAGATGATGATGAAGATGAAGATGATGAAGATGAAGATGATGAAGATGAAGATGAAGATGATGAAGATGAAGATGATGAAGATGAAGATGATGAAGATGAAGATGAAGATGAAGATGATGAAGAAAATGACGAAGAAGATGAAGATGAAGATGATGATGATGAAGAAGAAGATGAAGATGAAGATGAAGAAGATGACGAAGAAGATGAAGATGAAGATGATGATGATGAAGAAGAAGATGAAGATGAAGAAGATGACGAAGAAGATGAAGATGAAGAGGATGATGAAGATGAAGATGACGAAGATGATGACGAAGAAGATGACGAAGAAGATGACGAAGAAGATGACGAAGAGGATGAAGGTGAAGATGATGATGAAGAAGATGAAGATGAAGATGATGAAGATGAAGAGGAAGAAGATGACGAAGATGAAGATGAAGATGACGAAGATGACGAAGATGAAGATGACGAAGATGAAGATGAAGAAGATGAAGATGACGAAGATGAAGAAGATGAAGAGGATGACGAAGATGATGAAGATGATGAAGATGAAGAAGATGACGAAGATGAAGAAGATGGTGAAGATGAAGATGATGAAGATGAAGATGATGAAGATGAAGATGATGAAGATGAAGATGATGAAGAAGATGATGAAGATGAAGATGATGAAGATGATGAAGATGATGAAGATGACGAAGAAGATGAAGACGAAGATGAAGACGAAGATGACGAAGAAGATGAAGACGAAGATGACGAAGATGAAGACGATGATGACGAAGATGAAGACGATGATGAAGATGAAGATGATGAAGATGAAGACGATGATGAAGATGACGAAGACGAAGACGAAGATGACGAAGATGACGAAGATGATGAAGATGACGAAGAAGATGAAGACGAAGATGATGAAGATGATGAAGATGATGAAGATGATGAAGATGAAGACGATGATGACGATGATGACGAAGATGATGAAGATGAAGACGATGATGACGATGATGACGAAGATGACGAAGACGAAGATGATGACGAAGACGAAGATGATGACGAAGACGAAGATGATGACGAAGAAGAAGATGAAGAAGTAGAAGACGAAGATGATGAAGAGGAAGAGGAAGAGGACGAAGATGATGAAGAGGAAGATGATGAAGATGAAGATGACGAAGAAGATTAAGATGAAGATGACGAAGAAGATGAAGATGATGATGAAGAAGAAGATGAAGAGGATGACGAAGAAGATGAAGATGATGAAGACGAAGAAGATGACGAAGATGAAGATGACGAAGATGAAGATGACGAAGATGACGAAGATGAAGATGAAGATGATGATGAAGATGACGAAGAAGACGAAGAAGATGAAGACGAAGATGACGAAGATGAAGACGATGATGACGAAGATGAAGACGAAGATGAAGACGAAGATGACGAAGATGAAGACGAAGATGACGAAGATGACGAAGATGACGAAGATGAAGACGAAGATGAAGAAGAAGAAGATGATGAAGATGACGAAGAAGAAGACGACAAAGATGATGACGAAGAAGATGAAGATGAAGATGATGATGATGAAGAAGAAGATGAAGATGAAGATGAAGAAGATGACGAAGAAGATGAAGATGAAGAGGATGATGAAGATGAAGATGACGAAGAAGATGACGAAGAAGATGACGAAGAAGATGACGAAGAAGATGACGAAGAGGATGAAGGTGAAGATGATGATGAAGAAGATGAAGATGAAGATGATGAAGATGAAGAGGAAGAAGATGACAAAGATGAAGATGAAGATGACGAAGATGACGAAGATGAAGATGACGAAGATGAAGATGAAGAAGATGAAGATGACGAAGATGACGAAGATGAAGAAGATGAAGAGGATGACGAAGATGATGAAGATGACGAAGATGAAGAAGATGACGAAGATGAAGAAGATGGTGAAGATGGTGAAGATGAAGATGAAGATGATGAAGATGAAGATGATGAAGATGAAGATGATGAAGATGAAGATGAAGATGATGAAGATGATGAAGATGACGAAGAAGATGAAGACGAAGATGACGAAGATGAAGACGAAGAAGATGAAGACGAAGATGACGAAGATGAAGACGATGATGACGAAGATGAAGACGATGATGAAGATGAAGATGATGAAGATGAAGACGATGATGAAGATGACGAAGACGAAGACGAAGATGACGAAGATGATGAAGATGACGAAGAAGATGAAGACGAAGATGATGAAGATGATGAAGATGATGAAGATGAAGACGATGATGACGAAGATGATGAAGATGAAGACGATGATGACGATGATGACGAAGATGACGAAGACGAAGATGATGACGAAGACGAAGATGATGACGAAGACGAAGATGATGACGAAGAAGAAGATGAAGAAGTAGAAGACGAAGATGATGAAGAGGAAGAGGAAGAGGACGAAGATGATGAAGAGGAAGATGATGAAGATGAAGATGACGAAGAAGATTAAGATGAAGATGACGAAGAAGATGAAGATGAAGATGATGATGAAGAAGAAGATGAAGAGGATGACGAAGAAGATGAAGATGACGAAGACGAAGAAGATGACGAAGATGAAGATGACGAAGATGAAGATGACGAAGATGAAGATGAAGATGATGATGAAGATGACGAAGAAGACGAAGAAGATGAAGACGAAGATGACGAAGATGAAGACGATGATGACGAAGATGAAGACGAAGATGAAGACGAAGATGACGAAGATGAAGACGAAGATGACGAAGATGACGAAGATGACGAAGATGACGAAGATGACGAAGATGAAGACGAAGATGAAGAAGAAGAAGAAGATGATGAAGATGACGAAGAAGAAGACGACAAAGATGATGACGAAGAAGATGAAGATGCTGAAGATGAAGATGAAGAAGATGATGAAGATGACGAAGATGATGAAGATGACGAAGACGACGAAGATGATGACGATGATGAAGACGAAGATGATGACGATGAAGACGAAGATGACGAAGACAAAGATGATGACGAAGAAGAAGACGAAGATGATGAAGAGGAAGAGGAAGAGGACGAAGATGATGAAGAGGAAGAGGAAGAAGATGACGAAGATGAAGATGAAGATGAAGATGAAGATGAAGATGAAGAGGAAGATGAAGAGGAAGATGAAGAGGAAGATGAAGAGGAAGATGAAGAGGAAGATGAAGAGGAAGATGAAGAGGAAGATGAAGAGGAAGATGAAGAGGAAGATGAAGAGGAAGATGAAGAGGAAGATGAAGACGAAGATGACGAAGATGACGAAGATGAAGACGAAGATGAAGAAGAAGAAGAAGATGAAGAAGAAGAAGATGAAGATGATGAAGATGACGAAGAAGAAGATGACAAAGATGATGACGAAGAAGATGAAGATGCTGAAGATGAAGATGAAGAAGATGAAGAAGATGACGAAGATGATGAAGATGACGATGATGAAGACGAAGATGATGACGATGATGAAGACGAAGATGATGACGATGAAGACGAAGATGACGAAGACAAAGATGATGACGAAGATGACGAAGAAGAAGACGAAGATGATGAAGAGGAAGAGGAAGAGGACGAAGATGATGAAGAGGAAGAGGAAGAGGAAGAGGAAGATGAAGAGGAAGATGAAGAGGAAGATGAAGAGGAAGATGAAGAGGAAGATGAAGAGGAAGATGAAGAGGAAGATGATGAGGAAGATGATGAGGAAGATGATGAGGAAGATGATGAGGAAGATGATGAGGAAGATGATGAGGAAGATGATGAGGAAGATGATGAGGAAGATGATGAGGAAGATGATGAAGATAAAGATGAAGATGAAGAGGAAGATGAAGAGGAAGATGAAGAGGAAGAGGAAGAGGAAGAGGAAGATGAAGAGGAAGATGAAGAGGAAGATGAAGAGGAAGATGAAGAGGAAGATGAAGAGGAAGATGAAGAGGAAGAGGAAGATGATGAGGAAGATGATGAGGAAGATGATGAGGAAGATGATGAGGAAGATGATGAGGAAGATGATGAAGATGATGAAGATGAAGAGGAAGATGAAGAGGAAGATGAAGAGGAAGATGAAGATGATGAGGAAGATGATGAAGATGAAGATGAAGATGAAGATGATGAAGAGGAAGATGACGAAGATGACGAAGATGACGAAGAGGAAGATGAAGATGATGAAGAGGAAGAGGAAGATGACGAAGATGATGAAGAGGAAGAGGAAGATGACGAAGATGATGAAGAGGAAGATGATGAAGATCAAGATGAAGATGAAGATGATGAAGAGGAAGAGGAAGATGACGAAGATGATGAAGAGGAAGAGGAAGATGACGAAGAGGAAGAGGAAGATGACGAAGAGGAAGAGGAAGATGACGAAGAGGAAGAGGAAGATGACGAAGAGGAAGAGGAAGATGACGAAGATGATGAAGAGGAAGAGGAAGATGACGAAGATGACGAAGAGGAAGATGATGAAGATCAAGACGAAGATGACGAAGAGGAAGATGACGAAGATGACGAAGAGGAAGATGACGAAGATGACGAAGAGGAAGATGACGAAGATGACGAAGAGGAAGATGACGAAGATGACGAAGAGGAAGATGACGAAGAGGAAGATGACAAAGAGGAAGATGACAAAGAGGAAGATGACGAAGATGAAGAAGAAGATGAAGAAGATGAAGATGATGATGAAGATGAAGAAGATGAAGATGATGAAGATGACGAAGAAGAAGATGACGAAGATGATGACGAAGATGATGACGAAGATGATGACGAAGATGATGACGAAGAAGATGACGAAGATGATGACGAAGAAGATGACGAAGAAGATGACGAAGATGATGACGAAGAAGATGACGAAGAAGATGACGAAGAAGATGACGAAGAAGATGAAGATGAAGATGATGAAGATGAAGATGATGAAGATGACGAAGATGATGAAGATGACGAAGATGATGAAGATGACGAAGAAGAAGATGAAGATGATGACGAAGATGAAGATGATGACGAAGATGAAGATGATGACGAAGATGAAGAAGAAGATGATGAAGAAGATGAAGATGAAGAAAATGACGAAGAGGATGAAGATGAAGATGCTGAAGATGAAGATGAAGATGACGAAGATGAAGAAGATGACGAAGACGACGAAGATGAAGAAGATGCAGATGACGAAGAAGATGACGAAGATGCAGATGACGAAGAAGATGACGAAGAAGATGAAGATGAAGAAAATGACGAAGAGGAAGATGACGAAGATGATGAAGAGGAAGAGGAAGATGACGAAGATGATGAAGAGGAAGAGGAAGATGACGAAGATGATGAAGAGGAAGATGATGAAGATCAAGATGAAGATGAAGATGATGAAGAGGAAGAGGAAGATGACGAAGATGATGAAGAGGAAGATGAAGATGACGAAGAGGAAGAGGAAGATGACGAAGATGACGAAGAGGAAGAGGAAGATGACGAAGATGACGAAGAGGAAGAGGAAGATGACGAAGATGACGAAGAGGAAGATGATGAAGATCAAGACGAAGATGACGAAGAGGAAGATGACGAAGATGACGAAGAGGAAGATGACGAAGATGACGAAGAGGAAGATGATGAAGAGGAAGAGGAAGAGGAAGATGACGAAGATGATGAAGAGGAAGATGACGAAGATGATGAAGAGGAAGATGATGAAGATCAAGATCAAGATGAAGATGATGATGAAGAGGAAGAGGAAGATGACGAAGATGATGAAGAGGAAGATGAAGATGATGAAGAGGAAGAGGAAGATGACGAAGATGATGAAGAGGAAGAGGAAGATGACGAAGATGATGAAGAGGAAGAGGAAGATGACGAAGATGATGAAGAGGAAGAGGAAGATGACGAAGATGACGAAGAGGAAGATGACGAAGATCAAGACGAAGATGACGAAGAGGAAGATGACGAAGATGACGAAGAGGAAGATGACGAAGATGACGAAGAGGAAGATGACGAAGATGACGAAGATGACAAAGAGGAAGATGACGAAGATGAAGAAGAAGATGAAGAAGATGAAGAAGATGAAGAAGATGAAGAAGATGAAGATGACGAAGATGACGAAGATGACGAAGATGACGAAGAAGAAGATGACGAAGATGATGACGAAGATGACGAAGATGACAAAGAGGAAGATGACGAAGATGAAGAAGAAGATGAAGAAGATGAAGAAGAAGATGAAGAAGATGAAGATGACGAAGATGAAGATGACGAAGATGACGAAGATGATGACGAAGATGATGACGAAGATGATGACGAAGAAGATGACGAAGAAGATGACGAAGATGATGACGAAGATGATGACGAAGATGATGACGAAGATGATGACGAAGAAGATGACGAAGATGATGACGAAGATGATGACGAAGAAGATGACGAAGAAGATGACGAAGATGATGACGAAGAAGATGACGAAGAAGATGACGAAGAAGATGACGAAGAAGATGACGAAGAAGATGACGAAGAAGATGATGATGATGAAGATGACGAAGATGACGAAGATGAAGAAGAAGACGAAGATGAAGAAGAAGAAGATGAAGAAGATGAAGATGAAGAAAATGACGAAGAGGATGAAGATGAAGATGCTGAAGATGAAGATGAAGATGACGAAGACGACGAAGATGAAGAAGATGCAGATGACGAAGAAGATGAAGAAGATGCAGATGACGAAGAAGATGACGAAGATGCAGATGACGAAGAAGATGACGAAGATGCAGATGACGAAGAAGATGACGAAGAAGAAAATGACGAAGAGGATGAAGATGAAGATGAAGATGCTGAAGATGACGAAGATGACGAAGACGACGAAGACGACGAAGATGATGATGAAGATGACGAAGATGAAGATGAAGATGAAGAAAATGACGAAGATGAAGATGATGAAGATGATGAAGATGATGATGAAGATGATGATGAAGATGATGAAGATGAAGAAGATGCAGATGACGAAGAAGATGATGAAGAAGATGACGAAGAAGATGACGAAGAAGATGACGAAGAAGATGACGATAAAGAGGATGACGAAGATGAAGATGAAGAAGATGACGAAGAAGATGAAGATGAAGAGGATGAAGATGAAGATGATGAAGATGAAGATGAAGATGAAGATGAAGATGAAGATGAAGATGATGATGAAGATGATGAAGATGAAGATGATGAAGATGAAGATGATGAAGATGATGAAGATGATGAAGATGAAGATGATGAAGATGATGAAGATTAAGATGATGAAGATGATGAAGATGAAGAAGATGATGACGAAGAAGATGAAGATGAAGATGAAGAAGAAGATGATGAAGAAGATGAAGATGATGATGAAGATGAAGATGATGACGAAGAGGATGAAGATGAAGATGATGAAGATGATGATGAAGAAGATGAAGAGGAAGATGAAGAGGAGGAAGAAGATGAAGAAGATGACGAAGAGGATGAAGATGAAGATGAAGATGATGAAGATGAAGAAGAAGATGAAGAAGGAGATGAAGAAGAAGATGAAGATGAAGGAGAAGGAGGAGAAGAAGATGAAGAAGATGAAGAAGGAGAAGATGAAGATGAAGATGGAAAAGAAGATGATGAAGAAAATAAAGAAGATGAAGAAGAAGGAGAAGATGAAGAAGATGAAGATGAAGATGAAGAAGGAGATGAAGATGAAGATGAAGAAGAAGATGAAGAAGAAGATGAAGAAGAAGATGAAGAAGAAGATGAAGGAGAAGATGAAGGAGAAGATGAAGGAGAAGATGAAGGAGAAGATGAAGGAGAAGGAGAAGAAGGAGAAGGAGAAGAAGGAGAAGGAGAAGAAGGAGAAGGAGAAGAAGATGAAGAAGATGAAGAAGAAGATGAAGAAGATGAAGATGACGAAGATGACGAAGATGATGACGAAGATGATGACGAAGATGATGACGAAGAAGATGACGAAGATGATGACGAAGATGATGACGAAGATGATGACGAAGATGATGACGAAGAAGATGACGAAGATGATGACGAAGAAGATGACGAAGAAGATGACGAAGAAGATGACGAAGAAGATGACGAAGAAGATGACGAAGAAGATGACGAAGAAGATGACGAAGATGATGAAGATGACGAAGATGACGAAGATGAAGAAGAAGATGAAGATGATGACGAAGATGAAGAAGAAGAAGATGAAGAAGATGAAGATGAAGAAAATGACGAAGAGGATGAAGATGAAGATGCTGAAGATGAAGATGAAGATGACGAAGACGACGAAGATGAAGATGACGAAGAAGATGAAGAAGATGCAGATGACGAAGAAGATGACGAAGATGCAGATGACGAAGAAGATGACGAAGATGCAGATGACGAAGAAGATGACGAAGAAGAAAATGACGAAGAGGATGAAGATGAAGATGAAGATGCTGAAGATGACGAAGATGACGAAGACGACGAAGACGACGAAGATGATGATGAAGATGACGAAGATGAAGATGAAGATGAAGAAAATGACGAAGATGAAGATGATGAAGATGATGAAGATGATGATGAAGATGATGATGAAGATGATGAAGATGAAGAAGATGCAGATGACGAAGAAGATGATGAAGAAGATGACGAAGAAGATGACGAAGAAGATGACGATAAAGAGGATGACGAAGATGAAGATGAAGAAGATGACGAAGAAGATGAAGATGAAGAGGATGAAGATGAAGATGAAGATGAAGATGATGAAGATGAAGATGAAGATGAAGATGAAGATGAAGATGATGAAGATGAAGATGAAGATGAAGATGAAGATGAAGATGATGATGAAGATGATGAAGATGATGAAGATGAAGATGAAGATGATGAAGATGATGAAGATGATGAAGATGAAGATGATGAAGATGATGAAGATTAAGATGATGAAGATGATGAAGATGAAGAAGATGATGACGAAGAAGATGAAGATGAAGATGAAGAAGAAGATGATGAAGAAGATGAAGATGATGATGAAGATGAAGATGATGACGAAGAGGATGAAGATGAAGATGATGAAGATGATGATGAAGAAGATGAAGAGGAAGATGAAGAGGAGGAAGAAGATGAAGATGAAGAAGATGACGAAGAGGATGAAGATGAAGATGAAGATGATGAAGATGAAGAAGAAGATGAAGAAGGAGATGAAGAAGAAGATGAAGATGAAGGAGAAGGAGGAGAAGAAGATGAAGAAGATGAAGAAGGAGAAGATGAAGATGAAGATGGAAAAGAAGATGATGAAGAAAATAAAGAAGATGAAGAAGAAGGAGAAGATGAAGATGAAGATGAAGAAGATGAAGATGAAGATGAAGAAGGAGATGAAGATGAAGATGAAGATGAAGAAGAAGATGAAGAAGAAGAAGATGAAGAAGAAGAAGATGAAGAAGAAGATGAAGGAGAAGATGAAGGAGAAGATGAAGGAGAAGATGAAGGAGAAGATGAAGGAGAAGATGAAGGAGAAGGAGAAGAAGGAGAAGGAGAAGAAGGAGAAGGAGAAGAAGGAGAAGGAGAAGAAGATGAAGAAGAAGATGAAGGAGATGGAGAAGGAGAAGAAGGAGAAGGAGAAGGAGAAGAAGGAGAAGGAGAAGGAGAAGGAGAAGGAGATGAAGATGAAGATGAAGATGAAGGAGATGAAGATGAAGATGAAGATGAAGATGATGAAGATGAAGATGAAGATGATGAAGATGGAGAAGGAGAAGGAGATGAAGATGAAGAAGATGAAGATGAAGATGAAGATGATGAAGGAGAAGAAGATGAAGATGAAGATGAAGATGATGATGAAGATGAAGAAGGAGAAGATGAAGGAGAAGGAGAAGGAGAAGGAGAAGAAGGAGATGAAGAAGAAGAAGAAGAAGAAGAAGAAGAAGATGAAGAAGAAGATGAAGAAGAAGATGATGAAGGAGAAGAAGATGATGAAGGAGAAGAAGATGATGAAGGAGAAGGAGAAGAAGGAGAAGGAGAAGAAGGAGAAGGAGAAGGAGAAGAAGGAGAAGGAGAAGGAGAAGAAGGAGAAGGAGAAGAAGGAGAAGGAGAAGGAGAAGAAGATGAAGGAGAAGGAGAAGGAGAAGAAGATGAAGGAGAAGGAGAAGGAGAAGGAGAAGGAGAAGGAGAAGGAGAAGGAGAAGGAGAAGGAGAAGGAGAAGATGAAGATGAAGATGAAGATGATGAAGATGAAGATGAAGATGAAGATGATGAAGATGAAGATGAAGATGAAGATGAAGATGAAGATGAAGATGAAGAAGATGAAGATGAAGATGAAGATGAAGATGAAGATGAAGATGAAGATGAAGATGAAGATGAAGATGAAGAAGATGAAGATGAAGATGAAGATGAAGATGAAGATGAAGAAGATGAAGATGAAGATGAAGATGAAGATGAAGATGAAGAAGATGAAGATGAAGATGAAGATGATGAAGATGAAGAAGATGAAGATGAAGATGAAGATGAAGATGAAGATGAAGATGAAGATGATGAAGATGGAGAAGGAGAAGGAGATGAAGATGAAGATGAAGATGAAGATGATGAAGGAGAAGAAGATGAAGATGAAGATGAAGATGATGATGAAGATGAAGAAGGAGAAGATGAAGGAGAAGGAGAAGGAGAAGGAGAAGAAGGAGATGAAGAAGAAGAAGAAGAAGAAGAAGAAGATGAAGAAGAAGATGATGAAGGAGAAGAAGATGATGAAGGAGAAGAAGATGATGAAGGAGAAGGAGAAGGAGAAGAAGGAGAAGGAGAAGGAGAAGAAGGAGAAGGAGAAGGAGAAGAAGGAGAAGGAGAAGAAGGAGAAGGAGAAGGAGAAGGAGAAGGAGAAGGAGAAGGAGAAGGAGAAGGAGAAGGTGAAGATGAAGATGAAGATGAAGATGAAGATGAAGATGAAGATGAAGATGAAGAAGATGATGAAGAAGATGAAGATGAAGATGAAGATGATGAAGATGAAGATGAAGATGAAGATGAAGATGAAGATGAAGATGAAGAAGATGAAGATGAAGATGAAGATGAAGATGAAGATGAAGAAGATGAAGATGAAGATGAAGATGAAGATGAAGATGAAGATGAAGATGAAGATGAAGAAGATGAAGATGAAGATGAAGATGATGAAGATGAAGATGAAGATGATGAAGATGAAGATGAAGATGATGAAGATGAAGATGAAGATGAAGATGAAGATGAAGATGAAGATGAAGATGAAGAAGAAGATGAAGATGAAGATGAAGAAGATGAAGAAGAAGATGAAGATGAAGATGAAGAAGATGAAGAAGAAGATGAAGAAGAAGATGAAGGAGAAGATGAAGGAGAAGATGAAGGAGAAGATGAAGATGAAGATGAAGATGAAGATGAAGATGAAGATGAAGAAGATGATGAAGAAGATGAAGATGAAGATGAAGATGAAGATGATGATGATGATGATGAAGATGAAGATGAAGATGATGAAGATGAAGATGATGAAGATGATGAAGATGATGAAGATGATGAAGATTAAGATGATGAAGATGATGAAGATTAAGATGATGAAGATGATGAAGATGAAGAAGATGATGACGAAGAAGATGAAGATGAAGATGAAGAAGAAGATGATGAAGAAGATGAAGATGATGATGAAGATGAAGATGATGACGAAGAGGATGAAGATGAAGATGATGAAGATGATGATGAAGAAGATGAAGAGGAAGATGAAGAGGAGGAAGAAGATGAAGATGAAGAAGATGACGAAGAGGATGAAGATGAAGATGAAGATGATGAAGATGAAGAAGAAGATGAAGAAGGAGATGAAGAAGAAGATGAAGATGAAGGAGAAGGAGGAGAAGAAGATGAAGAAGATGAAGAAGGAGAAGATGAAGATGAAGATGGAAAAGAAGATGATGAAGAAAATAAAGAAGATGAAGAAGAAGGAGAAGATGAAGATGAAGATGAAGAAGATGAAGATGAAGATGAAGAAGGAGATGAAGATGAAGATGAAGATGAAGAAGATGAAGAAGAAGATGAAGAAGAAGATGAAGAAGAAGATGAAGAAGAAGATGAAGAAGAAGATGAAGGAGAAGGAGAAGAAGGAGAAGGAGAAGAAGGAGAAGGAGAAGAAGGAGAAGGAGAAGAAGATGAAGAAGAAGATGAAGGAGAAGGAGAAGGAGAAGAAGGAGAAGGAGAAGGAGAAGAAGGAGAAGAAGGAGAAGGAGAAGGAGAAGGAGAAGGAGAAGGAGAAGAAGATGAAGATGAAGATGAAGATGAAGATGAAGATGAAGGAGATGAAGATGAAGATGAAGATGAAGATGAAGATGATGAAGATGAAGATGATGAAGATGGAGAAGGAGAAGGAGAAGGAGATGAAGATGAAGATGAAGATGAAGAAGATGAAGATGAAGAAGATGAAGATGAAGATGAAGATGAAGATGAAGGAGAAGAAGATGAAGATGAAGATGAAGATGATGATGAAGATGAAGAAGGAGAAGATGAAGGAGAAGGAGAAGGAGAAGAAGGAGAAGGAGAAGGAGAAGAAGGAGAAGGAGATGAAGAAGAAGAAGATGAAGAAGAAGATGATGAAGGAGAAGAAGATGATGAAGGAGAAGAAGATGATGAAGGAGAAGAAGATGATGAAGGAGAAGGAGAAGAAGGAGAAGGAGAAGAAGGAGAAGGAGAAGGAGAAGAAGGAGAAGGAGAAGAAGGAGAAGGAGAAGAAGGAGAAGGAGAAGGAGAAGGAGAAGGAGAAGGAGAAGATGAAGATGAAGATGAAGATGAAGATGAAGATGAAGATGAAGATGAAGATGAAGATGATGAAGATGAAGATGAAGATGAAGATGAAGATGAAGAAGATGAAGATGAAGATGAAGATGAAGATGAAGATGAAGAAGATGAAGATGAAGATGAAGAAGATGAAGATGAAGATGAAGATGAAGATGAAGATGATGAAGATGAAGATGATGAAGATGGAGAAGGAGAAGGAGAAGAAGGAGATGAAGAAGATGAAGAAGATGAAGAAGATGAAGATGAAGATGAAGATGAAGATGATGAAGATGAAGATGATGATGAAGAAGGAGAAGATGAAGGAGAAGGAGAAGGAGAAGGAGAAGGAGAAGGAGGAGATGAAGAAGAAGAAGAAGAAGATGAAGAAGAAGATGAAGAAGAAGATGAAGGAGAAGATGAAGATGAAGATGAAGATGAAGATGAAGAAGATGAAGATGAAGATGAAGATGAAGATGAAGATGAAGATGAAGATGAAGATGATGAAGATGGAGAAGGAGAAGAAGGAGATGAAGAAGATGAAGAAGATGAAGAAGATGAAGAAGATGAAGATGAAGATGAAGATGAAGATGATGAAGATGAAGATGATGATGAAGAAGGAGAAGATGAAGGAGAAGGAGAAGGAGGAGGAGAAGGAGGAGATGAAGAAGAAGAAGAAGAAGATGAAGAAGAAGATGAAGAAGAAGATGAAGAAGAAGATGAAGGAGAAGATGAAGATGAAGATGAAGATGAAGATGAAGATGAAGATGATGAAGATGAAGATGAAGATGAAGATGATGAAGGAGAAGAAGATGAAGATGGAGAAGATGGAGAAGATGGAGAAGATGAAGATGAAGATGAAGATGAAGATGAAGATGAAGATGAAGATGAAGATGAAGATGATGATGATGATGATGATGATGATGATGATGATGATGATGATGATGATGATGATGATGATGATGAAGATGAAGATGAAGAAGATGAAGATTGAAGAAGATGATTAAGAAGATGAACATCAAGAAGATGATGAAGATGAAGCTGAAGATGACGAAGATGACAAAGATGAAGACGAAGATGAAGATGATGAAGAAGACGACGAAGGAGAAGAAGAAGAAGATGAAGATGATGAAGATGTAGATGATGAAGATGAAGGAGAAGGAGAAGAAGGAGAAGATGAAGATGAAGTTGAAGATGACGATGAAGGAGAAGGAGAAGAAGAAGATGAAGAAGATGAAGATGAAGAAGATGTAGATGATGAAGATGAAGGAGAAGAAGAAGATGACAAAGATGAAGACGAAGATGAAGATGATGAAGAAGAAGATGAAGATGAAGGAGAAGAAGAAGAAGAAGATGACGATGAAGATGATGAAGATGAAGATGAAGATGTAGATGATGAAGATGAAGGAGAAGGAGAAGAAGGAGAAGATGATGAAGATGAAGATGACGATGAAGGAGAAGGAGAAGAAGAAGATGAAGAAGATGATGAAGATGAAGGAGAAGGAGAAGATGAAGAAGATGAAGAAGAAGGAGAAGAAGATGATGATGAAGATGAAGAAGAAGAAGACGACGAAGGGGAAGAAGAAGATGAAGATGATGAAGATGTAGATGATGAAGATGAAGGAGAAGGAGAAGAAGATGAAGATGATGAAGAAGGAGAAGATGAAGATGAAGATGGAGAAGAAGATGAAGATGATGAAGATGAAGATGAAGATGAAGAAGATGATGAAGGAGAAGATGAAGAAGATGAAGAAGATGAAGATGATGAAGATGATGAAGGTGAAGATGATGAAAATGAAGATGAAGAAGATGACGAAGATGAAGAAGATGACGAAGATGAAGAAGATGAAGAAGAAGATGAAGATGATGACGAAGATGAAGATGATGACGAAGATGAAGATGATGACGAAGATGAAGAAGAAGATGATGAAGAAGATGAAGATGAAGAAAATGACGAAGAGGATGAAGATGAAGATGCTGAAGATGAAGATGAAGATGACGAAGATGAAGAAGATGACGAAGACGACGAAGATGAAGAAGATGCAGATGACGAAGAAGATGACGAAGATGCAGATGACGAAGAAGATGACGAAGAAGATGAAGATGAAGAAAATGACGAAGAGGAAGATGACGAAGATGATGAAGAGGAAGAGGAAGATGACGAAGATGATGAAGAGGAAGAGGAAGATGACGAAGATGATGAAGAGGAAGATGATGAAGATCAAGATGAAGATGAAGATGATGAAGAGGAAGAGGAAGATGACGAAGATGATGAAGAGGAAGATGAAGATGACGAAGAGGAAGAGGAAGAGGAAGATGACGAAGATGACGAAGAGGAAGAGGAAGATGACGAAGATGACGAAGAGGAAGAGGAAGATGACGAAGATGACGAAGAGGAAGATGATGAAGATCAAGACGAAGATGACGAAGAGGAAGATGACGAAGATGACGAAGAGGAAGATGACGAAGATGACGAAGAGGAAGATGATGAAGAGGAAGAGGAAGAGGAAGATGACGAAGATGATGAAGAGGAAGATGACGAAGATGATGAAGAGGAAGATGATGAAGATCAAGATCAAGATGAAGATGATGATGAAGAGGAAGAGGAAGATGACGAAGATGATGAAGAGGAAGATGAAGATGATGAAGAGGAAGAGGAAGATGACGAAGATGATGAAGAGGAAGAGGAAGATGACGAAGATGATGAAGAGGAAGAGGAAGATGACGAAGATGATGAAGAGGAAGAGGAAGATGACGAAGATGATGAAGAGGAAGAGGAAGATGACGAAGATGACG
The DNA here is from genome assembly GCF_036365525.1 of Heterodontus francisci. Taxonomy (NCBI): domain Eukaryota; kingdom Metazoa; phylum Chordata; class Chondrichthyes; order Heterodontiformes; family Heterodontidae; genus Heterodontus; species Heterodontus francisci. The sequence continues at coordinate 152,666,326 of NC_090374.1, forward strand.
AAGAGGAAGAGGAAGATGACGAAGATGACGAAGAGGAAGATGACGAAGATCAAGACGAAGATGACGAAGAGGAAGATGACGAAGATGACGAAGAGGAAGATGACGAAGATGACGAAGAGGAAGATGACGAAGATGACGAAGATGACAAAGAGGAAGATGACGAAGATGACGAAGATGACAAAGAGGAAGATGACGAAGATGACGAAGATGACAAAGAGGAAGATGACGAAGATGAAGAAGAAGATGAAGAAGATGAAGAAGATGAAGATGACGAAGATGACGAAGATGACGAAGATGACGAAGATGACGAAGATGACGAAGATGACGAAGAAGAAGATGACGAAGATGATGACGAAGATGACGAAGATGACAAAGAGGAAGATGACGAAGATGAAGAAGAAGATGAAGAAGATGAAGAAGAAGATGAAGAAGATGAAGATGACGAAGATGAAGATGACGAAGATGACGAAGATGATGACGAAGATGATGACGAAGATGATGACGAAGAAGATGACGAAGATGATGACGAAGATGATGACGAAGATGATGACGAAGATGATGACGAAGATGATGACGAAGATGATGACGAAGAAGATGACGAAGATGATGACGAAGAAGATGACGAAGAAGATGACGAAGAAGATGACGAAGAAGATGACGAAGAAGATGACGAAGAAGATGATGATGATGAAGATGACGAAGATGACGAAGATGAAGAAGAAGACGAAGATGAAGAAGAAGAAGATGAAGAAGATGAAGATGAAGAAAATGACGAAGAGGATGAAGATGAAGATGCTGAAGATGAAGATGAAGATGACGAAGACGACGAAGATGAAGAAGATGCAGATGACGAAGAAGATGAAGAAGATGCAGATGACGAAGAAGATGACGAAGATGCAGATGACGAAGAAGATGACGAAGAAGAAAATGACGAAGAGGATGAAGATGAAGATGAAGATGCTGAAGATGACGAAGATGACGAAGACGACGAAGACGACGAAGATGATGATGAAGATGACGAAGATGAAGATGAAGATGAAGAAAATGACGAAGATGAAGATGATGAAGATGATGAAGATGATGATGAAGATGATGATGAAGATGATGATGAAGATGATGAAGATGAAGAAGATGCAGATGACGAAGAAGATGATGAAGAAGATGACGAAGAAGATGACGAAGAAGATGACGAAGAAGATGACGATAAAGAGGATGACGAAGATGAAGATGAAGAAGATGACGAAGAAGATGAAGATGAAGAGGATGAAGATGAAGATGAAGATGATGAAGATGAAGATGAAGATGAAGATGAAGATGATGAAGATGAAGATGAAGATGAAGATGAAGATGAAGATGAAGATGAACATGAAGATGATGATGATGATGAAGATGATGAAGATGAAGATGAAGATGATGAAGATGAAGATGAAGATGATGAAGATGATGAAGATGATGAAGATGAAGATGATGAAGATGATGAAGATTAAGATGATGAAGATGATGAAGATGAAGAAGATGATGACGAAGAAGATGAAGATGAAGATGATGAAGAAGATGATGAAGAAGATGAAGATGATGATGAAGATGAAGATGATGACGAAGAGGATGAAGATGAAGATGATGAAGATGATGATGAAGAAGATGAAGAGGAAGATGAAGAGGAGGAAGAAGATGAAGATGAAGAAGATGACGAAGAGGATGAAGATGAAGATGAAGATGATGAAGATGAAGAAGAAGATGAAGAAGGAGATGAAGAAGAAGATGAAGATGAAGGAGAAGGAGGAGAAGAAGATGAAGAAGATGAAGAAGGAGAAGATGAAGATGAAGATGGAAAAGAAGATGATGAAGAAAATAAAGAAGATGAAGAAGAAGGAGAAGATGAAGATGAAGATGAAGAAGATGAAGATGAAGATGAAGAAGGAGATGAAGATGAAGATGAAGATGAAGAAGAAGATGAAGAAGAAGATGAAGAAGAAGATGAAGAAGAAGATGAAGAAGAAGATGAAGGAGAAGATGAAGGAGAAGATGAAGGAGAAGATGAAGGAGAAGATGAAGGAGAAGGAGAAGAAGGAGAAGGAGAAGAAGGAGAAGGAGAAGAAGGAGAAGGAGAAGAAGATGAAGAAGATGAAGAAGAAGATGAAGAAGATGAAGATGACGAAGATGAAGATGACGAAGATGACGACGAAGATGACGACGAAGATGACGACGAAGAAGATGACGAAGATGATGACGAAGATGATGACGAAGATGATGACGAAGATGATGACGAAGATGATGACGAAGATGATGACGAAGAAGATGACGAAGAAGATGACGAAGATGATGACGAAGAAGATGACGAAGAAGATGACGAAGAAGATGACGAAGAAGATGACGAAGAAGATGACGAAGAAGATGACGAAGATGATGAAGATGACGAAGATGACGAAGATGAAGAAGAAGATGAAGATGATGACGAAGATGAAGAAGAAGAAGATGAAGAAGATGAAGATGAAGAAAATGACGAAGAGGATGAAGATGAAGATGCTGAAGATGAAGATGAAGATGACGAAGACGACGAAGATGAAGAAGATGCAGATGACGAAGAAGATGAAGAAGATGCAGATGACGAAGAAGATGACGAAGATGCAGATGACGAAGAAGATGACGAAGATGCAGATGACGAAGAAGATGACGAAGAAGAAAATGACGAAGAGGATGAAGATGAAGATGAAGATGCTGAAGATGACGAAGATGACGAAGACGACGAAGACGACGAAGATGATGATGAAGATGACGAAGATGAAGATGAAGAAAATGACGAAGATGAAGATGATGAAGATGATGAAGATGATGATGAAGATGATGATGAAGATGATGATGAAGATGATGAAGATGAAGAAGATGCAGATGACGAAGAAGATGATGAAGAAGATGACGAAGAAGATGACGAAGAAGATGACGATAAAGAGGATGACGAAGATGAAGATGAAGAAGATGACGAAGAAGATGAAGATGAAGAGGATGAAGATGAAGAGGATGAAGATGAAGATGAAGATGAAGATGAAGATGAAGATGATGAAGATGAAGATGATGAAGATGAAGATGAAGATGAAGATGAAGATGATGATGAAGATGATGAAGATGAAGATGAAGATGATGAAGATGATGAAGATGATGAAGATGATGAAGATGAAGATGATGAAGATGATGAAGATTAAGATGATGAAGATGATGAAGATGAAGAAGATGATGACGAAGAAGATGAAGATGAAGATGAAGAAGAAGATGATGAAGAAGATGAAGATGATGATGAAGATGAAGATGATGACGAAGAGGATGAAGATGAAGATGATGAAGATGATGATGAAGAAGATGAAGAGGAAGATGAAGAGGAGGAAGAAGATGAAGATGAAGAAGATGACGAAGAGGATGAAGATGAAGATGAAGATGATGAAGATGAAGAAGAAGATGAAGAAGGAGATGAAGAAGAAGATGAAGATGAAGGAGAAGGAGGAGAAGAAGATGAAGAAGATGAAGAAGGAGAAGATGAAGATGAAGATGGAAAAGAAGATGATGAAGAAAATAAAGAAGATGAAGAAGAAGGAGAAGATGAAGATGAAGATGAAGAAGATGAAGATGAAGATGAAGAAGGAGATGAAGATGAAGATGAAGATGAAGAAGAAGATGAAGAAGAAGATGAAGAAGAAGAAGATGAAGAAGAAGATGAAGGAGAAGATGAAGGAGAAGATGAAGGAGAAGATGAAGGAGAAGATGAAGGAGAAGGAGAAGAAGGAGAAGGAGAAGAAGGAGAAGGAGAAGAAGGAGAAGGAGAAGAAGATGAAGAAGAAGATGAAGGAGATGGAGAAGGAGAAGAAGGAGAAGGAGAAGGAGAAGGAGAAGAAGGAGAAGGAGAAGGAGAAGGAGAAGGAGATGAAGATGAAGATGAAGATGAAGGAGATGAAGATGAAGATGAAGATGATGAAGATGAAGATGAAGATGATGAAGATGGAGAAGGAGAAGGAGATGAAGATGAAGAAGATGAAGATGAAGATGATGAAGGAGAAGAAGATGAAGATGAAGATGAAGATGATGATGAAGATGAAGAAGGAGAAGATGAAGGAGAAGGAGAAGGAGAAGGAGAAGAAGGAGATGAAGAAGAAGAAGAAGAAGAAGAAGAAGAAGAAGATGAAGAAGAAGATGAAGAAGAAGATGATGAAGAAGAAGATGATGAAGGAGAAGAAGATGATGAAGGAGAAGGAGAAGAAGGAGAAGGAGAAGAAGGAGAAGGAGAAGGAGAAGAAGGAGAAGGAGAAGAAGGAGAAGGAGAAGAAGGAGAAGGAGAAGGAGAAGAAGATGAAGGAGAAGGAGAAGGAGAAGGAGAAGGAGAAGGAGAAGGAGAAGGAGAAGGAGAAGGAGAAGGAGAAGGAGAAGATGAAGATGAAGATGAAGATGAAGATGAAGAAGATGAAGATGATGAAGATGATGAAGATGAAGATGAAGAGGATGAAGATGAAGATGAAGATGAAGATGAAGATGAAGATGATGAAGATGAAGATGAAGATGAAGATGAAGATGAAGATGAAGATGAAGATGAAGAAGATGAAGATGAAGATGAAGATGAAGATGATGATGAAGATGAAGATGAAGATGAAGATGAAGATGATGAAGATGGAGAAGGAGAAGGAGATGAAGGAGATGAAGGAGATGAAGAAGATGAAGATGAAGATGAAGATGAAGATGAAGATGAAGATGATGAAGATGAAGATGAAGATGATGATGATGATGAAGATGAAGAAGGAGAAGATGAAGGAGAAGGAGAAGGAGAAGGAGAAGGAGAAGGAGGAGATGAAGAAGAAGAAGAAGAAGAAGAAGATGAAGAAGAAGATGAAGAAGAAGATGAAGGAGAAGATGAAGGAGAAGATGAAGGAGAAGATGAAGGAGAAGATGAAGATGAAGATGAAGATGAAGATGAAGATGAAGATGAAGATGAAGAAGAAGATGATGAAGAAGATGAAGATGAAGATGAAGATGAAGATGATGATGATGATGATGAAGATGAAGATGAAGATGAAGATGATGATGAAGATGATGAAGATGATGAAGATGATGAAGATGATGAAGATGATGAAGATTAAGATGATGAAGATGATGAAGATTAAGATGATGAAGATGATGAAGATGAAGAAGATGATGACGAAGAAGATGAAGATGAAGATGAAGAAGAAGATGATGAAGAAGATGAAGATGATGATGAAGATGAAGATGATGACGAAGAGGATGAAGATGAAGATGATGAAGATGATGATGAAGAAGATGAAGAGGAAGATGAAGAGGAGGAAGAAGATGAAGATGAAGAAGATGACGAAGAGGATGAAGATGAAGATGAAGATGATGAAGATGAAGAAGAAGATGAAGAAGGAGATGAAGAAGGAGATGAAGAAGAAGATGAAGATGAAGGAGAAGGAGGAGAAGAAGATGAAGAAGATGAAGAAGGAGAAGATGAAGATGAAGATGGAAAAGAAGATGATGAAGAAAATAAAGAAGATGAAGAAGAAGGAGAAGATGAAGATGAAGATGAAGAAGATGAAGATGAAGATGAAGAAGGAGATGAAGATGAAGATGAAGATGAAGAAGATGAAGAAGAAGATGAAGAAGAAGATGAAGAAGAAGATGAAGAAGAAGATGAAGAAGAAGATGAAGGAGAAGGAGAAGAAGGAGAAGGAGAAGAAGGAGAAGGAGAAGAAGGAGAAGGAGAAGAAGATGAAGAAGAAGATGAAGGAGAAGGAGAAGGAGAAGAAGAAGGAGAAGGAGAAGGAGAAGAAGGAGAAGGAGAAGGAGAAGGAGAAGGAGAAGAAGATGAAGATGAAGATGAAGATGAAGATGAAGATGAAGGAGATGAAGATGAAGATGAAGATGATGAAGATGAAGATGAAGATGATGAAGATGGAGAAGGAGAAGGAGAAGGAGATGAAGAAGATGAAGATGAAGATGAAGATGAAGATGAAGAAGGAGAAGAAGATGAAGATGAAGATGAAGATGAAGATGAAGATGATGATGAAGATGAAGAAGGAGAAGATGAAGGAGAAGGAGAAGGAGAAGAAGGAGAAGGAGAAGGAGAAGAAGGAGAAGGAGATGAAGAAGAAGAAGATGAAGAAGAAGATGAAGGAGAAGAAGATGATGAAGGAGAAGAAGATGATGAAGGAGAAGAAGATGATGAAGGAGAAGAAGATGATGAAGGAGAAGAAGATGATGAAGGAGAAGGAGAAGAAGGAGAAGGAGAAGAAGGAGAAGGAGAAGGAGAAGGAGAAGGAGAAGGAGAAGGAGAAGAAGGAGAAGGAGAAGGAGAAGGAGAAGGAGAAGGAGAAGGAGAAGATGAAGATGAAGATGAAGATGAAGATGAAGATGATGAAGATGAAGATGAAGATGAAGATGAAGATGAAGATGAAGATGATGAAGATGAAGATGAAGATGAAGATGAAGATGAAGATGATGAAGATGAAGATGATGAAGATGGAGAAGGAGAAGGAGAAGAAGAAGATGAAGAAGATGAAGAAGATGAAGAAGATGAAGAAGATGAAGATGAAGATGAAGATGATGATGAAGATGAAGATGATGATGAAGAAGGAGAAGATGAAGGAGAAGGAGAAGGAGAAGGAGAAGGAGGAGATGAAGAAGAAGAAGAAGAAGATGAAGAAGAAGATGAAGAAGAAGATGAAGGAGAAGATGAAGGAGAAGATGAAGATGAAGATGAAGATGAAGATGAAGATGAAGATGAAGATGATGAAGATGAAGATGATGAAGGAGAAGAAGATGAAGATGGAGAAGATGGAGAAGATGGAGAAGATGAAGATGAAGATGAAGATGAAGATGAAGATGAAGATGATGATGAAGATGAAGATGAAGAAGATGAAGATTGAAGAAGATGATTAAGAAGATGAACATCAAGAAGATGATGAAGATGAAGCTGAAGATGACGAAGATGACAAAGATGAAGACGAAGATGAAGATGATGAAGAAGACGACGAAGGAGAAGAAGAAGAAGATGAAGATGATGAAGATGTAGATGATGAAGATGAAGGAGAAGGAGAAGAAGGAGAAGATGAAGATGAAGTTGAAGATGACGATGAAGGAGAAGGAGAAGAAGAAGATGAAGAAGATGAAGATGAAGAAGATGTAGATGATGAAGATGAAGGAGAAGAAGAAGATGACAAAGATGAAGACGAAGATGAAGATGATGAAGAAGAAGATGAAGATGAAGGAGAAGAAGAAGAAGAAGATGACGATGAAGATGATGAAGATGAAGATGAAGATGTAGATGATGAAGATGAAGGAGAAGGAGAAGAAGGAGAAGATGATGAAGATGAAGATGACGATGAAGGAGAAGGAGAAGAAGAAGATGAAGAAGATGATGAAGATGAAGGAGAAGGAGAAGATGAAGAAGATGAAGAAGAAGGAGAAGAAGATGATGATGAAGATGAAGAAGAAGAAGACGACGAAGGGGAAGAAGAAGATGAAGATGATGAAGATGTAGATGATGAAGATGAAGGAGAAGGAGAAGAAGATGAAGATGATGAAGAAGGAGAAGATGAAGATGAAGATGGAGAAGAAGATGAAGATGATGAAGATGAAGATGAAGATGAAGAAGATGATGAAGGAGAAGATGAAGAAGATGAAGAAGATGAAGATGATGAAGATGATGAAGGTGAAGATGATGAAAATGAAGATGAAGAAGATGACGAAGAAGATGAAGATGAAGATGATGAAGAAAATGACGAAGAAGATGAAGATGATGATGATGAAGAAGATGATGAAGATGATGAAGGTGAAGATGATGAAAATGAAGATGAAGAAGATGACGAAGAAGATGAAGATGAAGATGATGAAGAAAATGACGAAGAAGATGAAGATGATGAAGATGATGATGATGATGAAGAAGATGAAGATGAAGAAGATGACGAAGAAGATGAAGATGAAGAGGATGATGATGATGATGATGATGATGATGATGATGATGAAGATGATGAAGATGATGAAGATGATGATGATGATGATGATGATGATGATGATGAAGAAGAAGAAGAAGATGAAGATGAAGAAGATGACGAAGAAGATGAAGATGAAGAGGATGATGAAGATGATGAAGATGATGACGAAGAAGATGAAGATGAAGATGATGAAGATGAAGATGATGAAGATGAAGATGATGAAGATGAAGATGATGAAGATGAAGATGATGAAGATGAAGATGAAGATGATGAAGAAAATGACGAAGAAGATGAAGATGAAGATGATGATGATGAAGAAGAAGATGAAGATGAAGAAGATGACGAAGAAGATGAAGATGAAGAGGATGATGAAGAGGATGATGAAGATGAAGATGACGAAGAAGATGACGAAGAAGATGACGAAGAAGATGACGAAGAAGATGACGAAGAGGATGAAGGTGAAGATGATGATGAAGAAGATGAAGATGAAGATGATGAAGATGAAGAGGATGAAGATGACGAAGATGAAGATGAAGAAGATGAAGATGACGAAGATGACGAAGATGAAGAAGATGAAGAGGATGACGAAGAAGATGAAGATGACGAAGATGATGAAGATGACGAAGATGAAGAAGATGACGAAGATGAAGAAGATGGTGAAGATGAAGAAGATGGTGAAGATGAAGATGATGAAGATGAAGATGATGAAGATGAAGATGATGAAGATGAAGATGATGAAGATGATGAAGATGACGAAGAAGATGAAGACGAAGATGACGAAGATGAAGACGAAGATGACGAAGAAGATGAAGACGAAGATGACGAAGATGAAGACGATGATGACGAAGATGAAGACGATGATGAAGAAGATGAAGACGATGATGACGAAGATGAAGACGATGATGAAGATGAAGATGATGAAGATGAAGACGATGATGAAGATGACGAAGACGAAGACGAAGATGACGAAGATGACGAAGATGATGAAGAAGATGAAGACGAAGATGATGAAGATGATGAAGATGAAGACGATGATGACGAAGATGATGACGATGATGACGAAGATGACGAAGACGAAGATGATGACGAAGACGAAGATGATGACGAAGACGAAGATGATGACGAAGACGAAGATGATGACGAAGACGAAGATGAAGAAGTAGAAGACGAAGATGATGAAGAGGAAGAGGAAGAGGACGAAGATGATGAAGAGGAAGATGATGAAGATGAAGATGACGAAGAAGATTAAGATGAAGATGACGAAGAAGATGAAGATGAAGATGATGACGAAGAAGAAGATGAAGAGGATGACGAAGAAGATGAAGATGATGAAGACGAAGAAGATGACGAAGATGAAGATGACGAAGATGAAGATGACGAAGATGAAGATGACGAAGATGAAGATGAAGATGATGAAGATGACGAAGAAGACGAAGAAGATGAAGACGAAGATGACGAAGATGAAGACGATGATGACGAAGATGAAGACGAAGATGAAGACGAAGATGACGAAGATGAAGACGAAGATGAAGACGAAGATGAAGACGAAGATGAAGACGAAGATGAAGAAGATGATGAAGATGACGAAGAAGAAGACGACAAAGATGATGACGAAGATGATGAAGATGCTGAAGATGAAGATGCTGAAGATGATGAAGATGACGAAGATGATGAAGATGACGAAGACGACGAAGATGATGACGATGATGAAGACGAAGATGATGACGATGAAGACGAAGATGACGAAGACAAAGATGATGACGAAGAAGAAGACGAAGATGATGAAGAGGAAGAGGAAGAGGACGAAGATGATGAAGAGGAAGAGGAAGAAGATGACGAAGAAGATGACGAAGATGAAGATGAAGAGGAAGATGAAGAGGAAGATGAAGAGGAAGATGAAGAGGAAGATGAAGAGGAAGATGAAGAGGAAGATGAAGAGGAAGATGAAGAGGAAGATGAAGAGGAAGATGAAGAGGAAGATGACGAAGATGAAGACGAAGATGACGAAGATGACGAAGAAGAAGAAGATGAAGAAGAAGAAGATGAAGATGATGAAGATGACGAAGAAGAAGATGACAAAGATGATGACGAAGAAGATGAAGATGCTGAAGATGACGAAGAAGAAGATTACAAAGATGATGACGAAGAAGATGAAGATGCTGAAGATGAAGATGAAGAAGATGATGAAGATGACGAAGATGATGAAGATGACGAAGACGACGAAGATGATGACGATGATGAAGACGAAGATGATGACGATGAAGACGAAGATGACGAAGACAAAGATGATGACGAAGATGACGAAGAAGAAGACGAAGATGATGAAGAGGAAGAGGAAGAGGACGAAGATGATGAAGAGGAAGAGGAAGAAGATGATGAAGAAGATGATGAAGATGAAGAGGAAGATGAAGAGGAAGATGAAGAGGAAGATGAAGAGGAAGATGAAGAGGAAGATGAAGAGGAAGATGAAGAGGAAGATGAAGAGGAAGATGAAGAGGAAGAGGAAGAGGAAGAGGAAGAGGAAGAGGATGAGGAAGATGATGAGGAAGATGATGAGGAAGATGATGAGGAAGATGATGAGGAAGATGATGAGGAAGATGATGAAGATAAAGATAAAGATGAAGATGAAGATGAAGATGAAGATGAAGATGAAGATGAAGATGATGAAGATGAAGATGAAGATGAAGATGAAGAGGAAGAGGAAGAGGAAGAGGAAGAGGAAGAGGAAGATGAAGAGGAAGATGAAGAGGAAGATGAAGAGGAAGAGGAAGATGATGAGGAAGATGATGATGAAGATGAAGATGAAGATGAAGATGATGAAGATGATGAAGATGAAGAGGAAGATGAAGAGGAAGATGAAGAGGAAGATGAAGAGGAAGATGAAGAGGAAGATGAAGAGGAAGATGAAGAGGAAGAGGAAGATGATGAGGAAGATGATGAAGATGAAGATGAAGATGAAGATGAAGATGATGAAGAGGAAGATGACGAAGATGACGAAGAGGAAGATGAAGATGATGAAGAGGAAGAGGAAGATGACGAAGATGATGAAGAGGAAGAGGAAGATGACGAAGATGATGAAGAGGAAGATGATGAAGAGGAAGAGGAAGATGACGAAGATGATGAAGAGGAAGATGATGAAGAGGAAGATGAAGATGATGAAGAGGAAGAGGAAGATGACGAAGATGATGAAGAGGAAGAGGAAGATGACGAAGATGACGAAGATGACGAAGAGGAAGATGATGAAGATCAAGACGAAGATGACGAAGAGGAAGATGACGAAGATGACGAAGAGGAAGATGACGAAGATGACGAAGAGGAAGATGACAAAGAGGAAGATGACAAAGAGGAAGATGACGAAGAGGAAGAAGAAGATGAAGAAGAAGATGAAGATGATGATGAAGATGAAGAAGATGAAGATGATGAAGATGACGAAGAAGAAGATGACGAAGAAGAAGATGACGAAGATGATGACGAAGATGATGACGAAGATGATGACGAAGATGATGACGAAGATGATGACGAAGATGATGACGAAGAAGATGACGAAGAAGATGACGAAGAAGATGAAGATGAAGATGATGAAGATGACGAAGATGACGAAGATGACGAAGATGACGAAGATGACGAAGATGAAGAAGATGAAGAAGAAGATGAAGATGATGACGAAGATGAAGATGATGACGAAGATGAAGATGATGACGAAGATGAAGAAGAAGATGATGAAGAAGATGAAGATGAAGAAAATGACGAAGAGGATGAAGATGAAGATGCTGAAGATGAAGATGAAGATGACGAAGATGAAGAAGATGACGAAGACGACGAAGATGAAGAAGATGCAGATGACGAAGAAGATGACGAAGATGCAGATGACGAAGAAGATGACGAAGAAGATGAAGATGAAGAAAATGACGAAGAGGAAGATGACGAAGATGATGAAGAGGAAGAGGAAGATGACGAAGATGAAGAAGATGAAGAAGATGAAGAAGAAGATGAAGATGATGACGAAGATGAAGATGATGACGAAGATGAAGATGATGACGAAGATGAAGAAGAAGATGATGAAGAAGATGAAGATGAAGAAAATGACGAAGAGGATGAAGATGAAGATGCTGAAGATGAAGATGAAGATGACGAAGATGAAGAAGATGACGAAGACGACGAAGATGAAGAAGATGCAGATGACGAAGAAGATGACGAAGATGCAGATGACGAAGAAGATGACGAAGAAGATGAAGATGAAGAAAATGACGAAGAGGAAGATGACGAAGATGATGAAGAGGAAGAGGAAGATGACGAAGATGATGAAGAGGAAGAGGAAGATGACGAAGATGATGAAGAGGAAGAGGAAGATGACGAAGATGATGAAGAGGAAGAGGAAGATGACGAAGATGATGAAGAGGAAGAGGAAGATGACGAAGATGATGAAGAGGAAGATGATGAAGATGAAGATGAAGATGAAGATGATGAAGAGGAAGAGGAAGATGACGAAGATGATGAAGAGGAAGATGAAGATGATGAAGAGGAAGAGGAAGATGACGAAGATGACGAAGAGGAAGAGGAAGATGACGAAGAGGAAGAGGAAGATGACGAAGATGACGAAGAGGAAGAGGAAGATGACGAAGATCAAGACGAAGATGACGAAGAGGAAGATGACGAAGATGACGAAGAGGAAGATGACGAAGAGGAAGATGATGAAGAGGAAGAGGAAGATGACGAAGATGATGAAGAGGAAGATGACGAAGATGATGAAGAGGAAGATGATGAAGATCAAGATCAAGATGAAGATGATGATGAAGAGGAAGAGGAAGATGACGAAGATGATGAAGAGGAAGATGACGAAGATGACGAAGAGGAAGAGGAAGATGACGAAGATGACGAAGAGGAAGAGGAAGATGACGAAGATGACGAAGAGGAAGAGGAAGATGACGAAGATGACGAAGAGGAAGAGGAAGATGACGAAGATGACGAAGAGGAAGATGACGAAGATCAAGACGAAGATGACGAAGAGGAAGATGACGAAGAGGAAGATGACGAAGATGACGAAGAGGAAGATGACGAAGATGACGAAGAGGAAGATGACGAAGATGACGAAGATGACAAAGAGGAAGATGACGAAGATGACAAAGAGGAAGATGACGAAGATGAAGAAGAAGATGAAGAAGATGAAGAAGAAGATGAAGAAGATGAAGATGACGAAGATGACGAAGAAGATGATGACGAAGATGATGACGAAGATGATGACGAAGATGATGACGAAGAAGATGACGAAGAAGATGACGAAGATGATGACGAAGATGATGACGAAGATGATGACGAAGAAGATGACGAAGATGATGACGAAGATGATGACGAAGATGATGACGAAGAAGATGACGAAGAAGATGACGAAGAAGATGAAGATGAAGATGATGAAGATGATGAAGATGACGAAGATGACGAAGATGAAGAAGAAGATGAAGATGATGACGAAGATGAAGAAGAAGAAGATGAAGAAGATGAAGATGAAGAAAATGACGAAGAGGATGAAGATGAAGATGCTGAAGATGAAGATGACGAAGACGACGAAGATGAAGAAGATGCAGATGACGAAGAAGATGACGAAGATGCAGATGACGAAGAAGATGACGAAGAAGATGAAGATGAAGAAAATGACGAAGAGGATGAAGATGAAGATGACGAAGATGAAGACGAAGATGAAGACGAAGATGAAGAAGATGATGAAGATGACGAAGAAGAAGACGACAAAGATGATGACGAAGATGATGAAGATGCTGAAGATGAAGATGCTGAAGATGATGAAGATGACGAAGATGATGAAGATGACGAAGACGACGAAGATGATGACGATGACGAAGACGAAGATGATGACGATGAAGACGAAGATGACGAAGACAAAGATGATGACGAAGAAGAAGACGAAGATGATGAAGAGGAAGAGGAAGAGGACGAAGATGATGAAGAGGAAGAGGAAGAAGATGACGAAGATGAAGATGAAGAGGAAGATGAAGAGGAAGATGAAGAGGAAGATGAAGAGGAAGATGAAGAGGAAGATGAAGAGGAAGATGAAGAGGAAGATGAAGAGGAAGATGAAGAGGAAGATGACGAAGATGAAGACGAAGATGACGAAGATGACGAAGATGAAGACGAAGATGAAGAAGAAGAAGAAGATGAAGAAGAAGAAGATGAAGATGATGAAGATGACGAAGAAGAAGATGACAAAGATGATGACGAAGAAGATGAAGATGCTGAAGATGACGAAGAAGATTACAAAGATGATGACGAAGAAGATGAAGATGCTGAAGATGAAGATGAAGAAGATGATGAAGATGACGAAGATGATGAAGATGACGAAGACGACGAAGATGATGACGATGATGAAGACGAAGATGATGACGATGAAGACGAAGATGACGAAGACAAAGATGATGACGAAGATGACGAAGAAGAAGACGAAGATGATGAAGAGGAAGAGGAAGAGGACGAAGATGATGAAGAGGAAGAGGAAGAAGATGATGAAGATGAAGAGGAAGATGATGATGAAGATGAAGAGGAAGATGAAGATGAAGAGGAAGATGAAGAGGAAGATGAAGAGGAAGATGAAGAGGAAGATGAAGAGGAAGAGGAAGATGATGAGGAAGATGATGAGGAAGATGATGAGGAAGATGATGAGGAAGATGATGAGGAAGATGATGAGGAAGATGATGAGGAAGATGATGAGGAAGATGATGAAGATAAAGATAAAGATGAAGATGAAGATGAAGATGAAGATGAAGATGAAGATGAAGATGAAGAGGAAGAGGAAGAGGAAGAGGAAGAGGAAGAGGAAGAGGAAGAGGAAGAGGAAGAGGAAGATGAAGAGGAAGATGAAGAGGAAGAGGAAGAGGAAGATGATGAGGAAGATGATGAGGAAGATGATGAGGAAGATGATGATGAAGATGAAGATGAAGATGAAGATGAAGATGAAGATAAAGATGAAGATGATGAAGATGAAGAGGAAGATGAAGAGGAAGATGAAGAGGAAGATGAAGAGGAAGATGAAGAGGAAGAGGAAGATGATGAGGAAGATGATGAAGATGAAGATGAAGATGAAGATGAAGATGATGAAGAGGAAGATGACGAAGATGACGAAGAGGAAGATGAAGATGATGAAGAGGAAGAGGAAGATGACGAAGATGATGAAGAGGAAGAGGAAGATGACGAAGATGATGAAGAGGAAGATGATGAAGAGGAAGAGGAAGATGACGAAGATGATGAAGAGGAAGATGATGAAGAGGAAGATGAAGATGATGAAGAGGAAGAGGAAGATGACGAAGATGATGAAGAGGAAGAGGAAGATGACGAAGATGACGAAGATGACGAAGAGGAAGATGACGAAGAGGAAGATGACGAAGATGACGAAGAGGAAGATGACGAAGATGACGAAGAGGAAGATGACGAAGATGACGAAGAGGAAGATGACGAAGATGACGAAGAGGAAGATGACGAAGAGGAAGATGACAAAGAGGAAGATGACGAAGAGGAAGAAGAAGATGAAGAAGAAGATGAAGATGATGATGAAGATGAAGAAGATGAAGATGATGAAGATGACGAAGAAGAAGATGACGAAGAAGATGACGAAGATGATGACGAAGATGATGACGAAGATGATGACGAAGATGATGACGAAGATGATGACGAAGATGATGACGAAGATGATGACGAAGAAGATGACGAAGATGATGACGAAGAAGATGACGAAGAAGATGAAGATGAAGATGAAGAAGATGACGAAGATGACGAAGATGACGAAGATGACGAAGATGAAGAAGATGACGAAGATGAAGAAGATGAAGAAGATGAAGAAGAAGATGAAGATGATGACGAAGATGAAGATGATGACGAAGATGAAGATGATGACGAAGATGAAGAAGAAGATGATGAAGAAGATGAAGATGAAGAAAATGACGAAGAGGATGAAGATGAAGATGATGAAGATGAAGATGACGAAGATGAAGAAGATGACGAAGACGACGAAGATGAAGAAGATGCAGATGACGAAGAAGATGACGAAGATGCAGATGACGAAGAAGATGACGAAGAAGATGAAGATGAAGAAAATGACGAAGAGGAAGATGACGAAGATGATGAAGAGGAAGAGGAAGATGACGAAGATGATGAAGAGGAAGAGGAAGATGACGAAGATGATGAAGAGGAAGAGGAAGATGACGAAGATGATGAAGAGGAAGAGGAAGATGACGAAGATGATGAAGAGGAAGATGATGAAGATCAAGATGAAGATGAAGATGATGAAGAGGAAGAGGAAGATGACGAAGATGATGAAGAGGAAGATGAAGATGACGAAGATGACGAAGAGGAAGAGGAAGATGACGAAGATGACGAAGAGGAAGAGGAAGATGACGAAGAGGAAGAGGAAGATGACGAAGATGACGAAGAGGAAGAGGAAGATGACGAAGATGACGAAGAGGAAGAGGAAGATGACGAAGATGACGAAGAGGAAGAGGAAGATGACGAAGAGGAAGATGATGAAGATCAAGACGAAGATGACGAAGAGGAAGATGACGAAGAGGAAGATGACGAAGAGGAAGATGATGAAGAGGAAGAGGAAGATGACGAAGATGATGAAGAGGAAGATGACGAAGATGATGAAGAGGAAGATGACGAAGATCAAGATCAAGATGAAGATGATGATGAAGAGGAAGATGACGAAGATGACGAAGAGGAAGAGGAAGATGACGAAGATGACGAAGAGGAAGAGGAAGATGACGAAGATGACGAAGAGGAAGAGGAAGATGACGAAGATGACGAAGAGGAAGAGGAAGATGACGAAGATGACGAAGAGGAAGAGGAAGATGACGAAGATGACGAAGAGGAAGATGACGAAGATCAAGACGAAGATGACGAAGAGGAAGATGACGAAGATGACGAAGAGGAAGATGACGAAGATGACGAAGAGGAAGATGACGAAGATGACGAAGATGACGAAGATGACAAAGAGGAAGATGACGAAGATGACAAAGAGGAAGATGACGAAGATGAAGAAGAAGATGAAGAAGATGAAGAAGATGAAGATGACGAAGATGACGAAGAAGAAGATGACGAAGATGATGACGAAGATGATGACGAAGAAGATGACGAAGAAGATGACGAAGAAGATGACGAAGAAGATGACGAAGATGATGACGAAGATGATGACGAAGATGATGACGAAGATGATGACGAAGAAGATGACGAAGATGATGACGAAGATGATGACGAAGAAGATGACGAAGAAGATGACGAAGAAGATGACGAAGAAGATGAAGATGAAGATGATGAAGATGATGAAGATGACGAAGATGAAGAAGAAGATGAAGATGATGACGAAGATGAAGAAGAAGAAGATGAAGAAGATGAAGATGAAGAAAATGACGAAGAGGATGAAGATGAAGATGCTGAAGATGAAGATGAAGATGACGAAGACGACGAAGATGAAGAAGATGCAGATGACGAAGAAGATGACGAAGATGCAGATGACGAAGAAGATGACGAAGAAGATGAAGATGAAGAAAATGACGAAGAGGATGAAGATGAAGATGACGAAGATGAAGACGAAGATGAAGACGAAGATGAAGAAGATGATGAAGATGACGAAGAAGAAGACGACAAAGATGATGACGAAGATGATGAAGATGCTGAAGATGAAGATGCTGAAGATGATGAAGATGACGAAGATGATGAAGATGACGAAGACGACGAAGATGATGAAGATGACGACGATGATGAAGACGAAGATGATGACGATGAAGACGAAGATGACGAAGACAAAGATGATGACGAAGAAGAAGACGAAGATGATGAAGAGGAAGAGGAAGAGGACGAAGATGATGAAGAGGAAGAGGAAGAAGATGACGAAGATGATGAAGAGGAAGAGGAAGAAGATGACGAAGATGATGACGAAGATGATGACGAAGATGATGACGAAGATGAAGAGGAAGATGAAGAGGAAGATGAAGAGGAAGATGAAGAGGAAGATGAAGAGGAAGATGAAGAGGAAGATGAAGAGGAAGATGAAGAGGAAGATGAAGAGGAAGATGACGAAGATGAAGACGAAGATGACGAAGATGACGAAGATGAAGACGAAGATGAAGAAGAAGAAGAAGATGAAGAAGAAGAAGATGAAGATGATGAAGATGACGAAGAAGAAGATGACAAAGATGATGACGAAGAAGATGAAGATGCTGAAGATGACGAAGAAGAAGATTACAAAGATGATGACGAAGAAGATGAAGATGCTGAAGATGAAGATGAAGAAGATGATGAAGATGACGAAGATGATGAAGATGACGAAGACGACGAAGATGATGACGATGACGAAGACGAAGATGATGACGATGAAGACGAAGATGACGAAGACAAAGATGATGACGAAGATGACGAAGAAGAAGACGAAGATGATGAAGAGGAAGAGGAAGAGGACGAAGATGATGAAGAGGAAGAGGAAGAAGATGATGAAGATGAAGAGGAAGATGAAGAGGAAGATGAAGAGGAAGATGAAGAGGAAGATGAAGAGGAAGATGAAGAGGAAGATGAAGAGGAAGATGAAGAGGATGAGGAAGATGATGAGGAAGATGATGAGGAAGATGATGAGGAAGATGATGAGGAAGATGATGAGGAAGATGATGAAGATAAAGATAAAGATGAAGATGAAGATGAAGATGATGAAGATGAAGAGGAAGAGGAAGATGAAGAGGAAGATGAAGAGGAAGATGAAGAGGAAGATGAAGAGGAAGATGAAGAGGAAGATGAAGAGGAAGAGGAAGATGATGAGGAAGATGATGAGGAAGATGATGAGGAAGATGATGATGAAGATGAAGATGAAGATGAAGATAAAGATGAAGATGATGAAGATGAAGAGGAAGATGAAGAGGAAGATGAAGAGGAAGATGAAGAGGAAGATGAAGAGGAAGATGAAGAGGAAGATGAAGAGGAAGAGGAAGATGATGAGGAAGATGATGAAGATGAAGATGAAGATGAAGATGAAGATGAAGATGATGAAGAGGAAGATGACGAAGATGACGAAGAGGAAGATGAAGATGATGAAGAGGAAGAGGAAGATGACGAAGATGATGAAGAGGAAGATGATGAAGAGGAAGAGGAAGATGACGAAGATGATGAAGAGGAAGATGATGAAGAGGAAGATGAAGATGATGAAGAGGAAGAGGAAGATGACGAAGATGATGAAGAGGAAGAGGAAGATGACGAAGATGACGAAGATGACGAAGAGGAAGATGATGAAGATCAAGACGAAGATGACGAAGAGGAAGATGACGAAGATGACGAAGAGGAAGATGACGAAGATGACGAAGAGGAAGATGACGAAGATGACGAAGAGGAAGATGACGAAGAGGAAGATGACAAAGAGGAAGATGACGAAGAGGAAGAAGAAGATGAAGAAGAAGATGAAGATGATGATGAAGATGAAGAAGATGAAGATGATGAAGATGACGAAGAAGAAGATGACGAAGATGATGACGAAGATGATGACGAAGATGATGACGAAGATGATGACGAAGATGATGACGAAGATGATGACGAAGAAGATGACGAAGATGATGACGAAGAAGATGACGAAGAAGATGAAGATGAAGATGAAGAAGATGACGAAGATGACGAAGATGACGAAGATGACGAAGATGAAGAAGATGACGAAGATGACGAAGATGAAGAAGATGAAGAAGATGAAGAAGAAGATGAAGAAGATGACGAAGATGAAGATGATGACGAAGATGAAGATGATGACGAAGATGAAGATGATGACGAAGATGAAGAAGAAGATGATGAAGAAGATGAAGATGAAGAAAATGACGAAGAGGATGAAGATGAAGATGCTGAAGATGAAGATGAAGATGACGAAGATGAAGAAGATGACGAAGATGAAGAAGATGCAGATGACGAAGAAGATGACGAAGATGCAGATGACGAAGAAGATGACGAAGAAGATGAAGATGAAGAAAATGACGAAGAGGAAGATGACGAAGATGATGAAGAGGAAGAGGAAGATGACGAAGATGATGAAGAGGAAGAGGAAGATGACGAAGATGATGAAGAGGAAGAGGAAGATGACGAAGATGATGAAGAGGAAGAGGAAGATGACGAAGATGATGAAGAGGAAGAGGAAGATGACGAAGATGATGAAGAGGAAGAGGAAGATGACGAAGATGATGAAGAGGAAGATGATGAAGATCAAGATGAAGATGAAGATGATGAAGAGGAAGAGGAAGATGACGAAGATGATGAAGAGGAAGATGAAGATGATGAAGAGGAAGAGGAAGATGACGAAGATGACGAAGAGGAAGAGGAAGATGACGAAGATGACGAAGAGGAAGAGGAAGATGACGAAGATGACGAAGAGGAAGAGGAAGATGACGAAGAGGAAGAGGAAGATGACGAAGAGGAAGATGATGAAGATCAAGACGAAGATGACGAAGAGGAAGATGACGAAGATGACGAAGAGGAAGATGACGAAGAGGAAGATGACGAAGAGGAAGAGGAAGATGACGAAGATGATGAAGAGGAAGATGACGAAGATGATGAAGAGGAAGATGATGAAGATCAAGATCAAGATGAAGATGATGATGAAGAGGAAGAGGAAGATGACGAAGATGACGAAGAGGAAGAGGAAGATGACGAAGATGACGAAGAGGAAGAGGAAGATGACGAAGATGACGAAGAGGAAGAGGAAGATGACGAAGATGACGAAGAGGAAGAGGAAGATGACGAAGATGACGAAGAGGAAGAGGAAGATGACGAAGATGACGAAGAGGAAGATGACGAAGATCAAGACGAAGATGACGAAGAGGAAGATGACGAAGATGACGAAGAGGAAGATGACGAAGATGACGAAGAGGAAGATGACGAAGATGACGAAGATGACAAAGAGGAAGATGACGAAGATGACAAAGAGGAAGATGACGAAGATGAAGAAGAAGATGAAGAAGATGAAGAAGAAGATGAAGAAGATGAAGATGACGAAGATGACGAAGAAGAAGATGACGAAGATGATGACGAAGATGATGACGAAGATGATGACGAAGAAGATGACGAAGATGATGACGAAGATGATGACGAAGATGATGACGAAGAAGATGACGAAGATGATGACGAAGATGATGACGAAGAAGATGACGAAGAAGATGACGAAGAAGATGACGAAGAAGATGACGAAGAAGATGAAGATGAAGATGATGAAGATGATGAAGATGACGAAGATGACGAAGATGAAGAAGAAGATGAAGATGATGACGAAGATGATGACGAAGATGAAGAAGAAGAAGATGAAGAAGATGAAGATGAAGAAAATGACGAAGAGGATGAAGATGAAGATGCTGAAGATGAAGATGAAGATGACGAAGACGACGAAGATGAAGAAGATGCAGATGACGAAGAAGATGACGAAGATGCAGATGACGAAGAAGATGACGAAGATGCAGATGACGAAGAAGATGACGAAGAAGAAAATGACGAAGAGGATGAAGATGAAGATGAAGATGAAGATGATGAAGATGACGAAGATGACGAAGATGACGAAGACGACGAAGACGACGAAGATGATGATGAAGATGACGAAGATGAAGATGAAGATGAAGAAAATGACGAAGATGAAGATGATGAAGATGATGATGAAGATGATGATGAAGAAGATGACGAAGAAGATGAAGATGATGATGAAGATGATGATGAAGATGATGATGAAGAAGATGACGAAGAAGATGACGAAGAAGATGACGAAGATGATGACGAAGATGATGACGAAGAAGATGACGAAGAAGATGACGAAGAAGATGACGAAGAAGATGACGAAGAAGATGACGAAGAAGATGACGATAAAGAGGATGACGAAGATGAAGATGAAGAAGATGACGAAGAAGATGAAGATGAAGAAGATGACGAAGAAGATGAAGATGAAGAGGATGAAGATGAAGAAGATGACGAAGAAGATGAAGATGAAGAGGATGAAGATGAAGATGAAGATGAAGATGAAGATGAAGATGATGAAGATGAAGATGATGAAGATGATGATGAAGATGATGACGAAGAAGATGACGAAGAAGATGACGAAGATGATGACGAAGATGATGACGAAGATGAAGATGAAGAAGATGACGAAGAAGATGAAGATGAAGAAGATGACGAAGAAGATGACGAAGAAGATGACGATAAAGAGGATGACGAAGATGAAGATGAAGAAGATGACGAAGAAGATGAAGATGAAGAAGATGACGAAGAAGATGAAGATGAAGAGGATGACGAAGAAGATGAAGATGAAGAGGATGAAGATGAAGATGAAGATGAAGAGGATGAAGATGAAGATGAAGATGAAGATGAAGATGAAGATGAAGATGAAGATGAAGATGATGAAGATGAAGATGATGAAGATGAAGATGATGAAGATGATGAAGATTAAGATGATGAAGATGATGAAGATGATGAAGATGAAGAAGATGATGACGAAGAAGATGAAGATGAAGAAGATGAAGATGAAGAAGAAGATGATGAAGAAGATGAAGATGATGATGAAGATGAAGATGATGACGAAGAGGATGAAGATGAAGATGATGAAGATGAAGAGGAAGATGAAGAGGAGGAAGAAGATGAAGATGAAGAAGATGACGAAGAGGATGAAGATGAAGATGAAGATGATGAAGATGAAGATGAAGATGATGAAGATGAAGATGAAGATGATGAAGATGAAGATGAAGATGACGAAGATGAAGAGGAAGAAGATGACGAAGATGAAGATGAAGAAGATGACGAAGATGAAGATGAAGATGAAGATGACGAAGATGAAGATGAAGATGATGACGAAGATGAAGACGACGAAGACGAAGACGACGATGACGAAGATGAAGATGACGAAGATGAAGATGACGAAGATGAAGATGACGAAGACGAAGACGACGATGACGAAGATGAAGATGACGAAGATGAAGATGACGAAGATGAAGATGACGAAGATGAAGATGACGAAGATGAAGATGACGAAGATCAAGATGAAGAAGATGGTGAAGATGAAGAAGATGGTGAAGATGAAGAAGATGGTGAAGATGGTGAAGATGAAGAAGATGGTGAAGATGGTGAAGATGAAGATGAAGATGAAGAAGATGAAGATGATGAAAAGGAAGATGAAGAAGATGGTGAAGATGAAGAAGATGGTGAAGATGGTGAAGATGAAGAAGATGGTGAAGATGGTGAAGATGAAGATGAAGATGAAGAAGATGAAGATGATGAAAAGGAAGATGATGAAGATGATGAAGATGACGAAGAAGATGAAGATGAAGAAGATGAAGATGATGAAAATGAAGATGATGACGAAGAAGATGAAGAGGACGAAGACGAAGAAGATGAAGAGGAAGATGACGAAGATGACGAAGAGGACGAAGACGATGAAGAGGAAGACGATGAAGAGGAAGATGACGAAGATGAAGATGACGAAGATGAAGAAGAAGATGAAGAAGATGAAGAAGATGAAGAAGATGAAGAAGATGAAGAAGAAGATGAAGAAGATGAAGATGAAGATGAAGAAGATGAAGAAGATGAAGATGACGAAGAAGAAGATGATGAAGATGATGACGAAGAAGATGACGAAGAAGATGAAGATGAAGAAAATGACGAAGAGGATGAAGACGACGAAGACGACGAAGACGAAGAAGAAGAAGATGAAGATGAAGAAGAATATGATGAAGATGACGAAGATGATGAAGATGAAGACGACGAAGATGAAGACGACGAAGATGAAGAAGATGCAGATGACGAAGAAGATGACGATGAAGAAAATGACGAAGAGGATGAAGATGAAGATGCTGAAGATGAAGATGAAGATGACGAAGATGAAGAAGATGACGAAGACGACGAAGATGCAGATGACGAAGAAGATGAAGAAGAAGATGAAGATGAAGAATATTATGAAGATGAAGAAGATGAAGATGATGAAGAAGAAGATGAAGATGAAGATGATGAAGATGCAGATGAAGATGCAGATGAAGATGCAGATGACGAAGAAGGTGACGAAGAAGATGACGAAGAGGATGAAGATGACGAAGAGGAAGAAGATGACGAAGAGGAAGAAGATGAAGAGGAAGAAGATGAAGAGGAAGATGACGAAGATGACGAAGAGGACGAAGACGAAGAAGATGAAGAAGATGAAGAGGAAGATGACG